>NC_133314.1:16975560-17015372 GCF_012295235.1 Primulina huaijiensis | reverse complement strand
TTTGTTCTTAACTATTTAAATACAAATAAATATTACAATTAATTTTATTTCTTATTAATTTATTTGACATGCGTAACATGAAAATTTATTATTATAAAATTATTATTTGTAGTATTATTGACTTATAAGATACAACTAAGAAATACAATTTTTGTAATTTAAATACTAATCAACGTTTATTTAGAAAATACTAATAATAATACTTATATTTATAATTATTATTGATGCTGTTGTTTTATATAAGTAGCATATAAAAAATTAAGTATTACAGTTAATTTATTTTATACAAGTGACATAAAATTTATTATTATAAATTTTATATTTTTGTTCTTAACGTATTGTACACAAAATTATTTACGTGATTAATTTATTTCATAAGTATATTGTGAAAACTTATTATTTTATTATTATTTGTATTATTATTAACTTATAAAATATAAATAAATCATAAGATTTTTTTATTTTAGAGTAACAATAATTATTATAATTGATATTATTATTGTTGTTGTTGTTGTTTTATTTAGGCATGCTAAAAAAAATTAAGTATTACAGATGATTTATTTTACACAAATAATAAAAAATCTATTAATATAAATATTTTTTTGTTCTTACTTTATTAAATAAAAATAATTCGATTGATTTTATTATTAATTTTATTTCTATTTAATACGACAGTTTATTTGTTGTATAGAATTAATATAAATATTATTATTATTATTATTATTATTAAAATGGTTATTAAAAAAGTGTACATTTAAATGATGTTACTATTCAATTGTAATATAAAAAATTTGTTATCACTTTTTTGTTCTATGTGACCTATTGAATTTTATTTTATAGGAATGGATAGTGTGCCGGTGCTTTTATTCGTAGGTGGTAAAGTTATTATAGGACATCACACTGTAAAATATAGTACCACTGCGTTCAGGGCAACACGAATACCAAGATCTATTAAGTTTTATCAATTGAAGGAAGTAGTGTACCGTCTGACAAATATTGAAAAATCAAAATTTAACTTAAAATTGTCAACAAAATATTCATACATAGATAAGTCACATTGTGTAGAAGTGCGTCTTGACATCAATGATGACAACAATTTACAGTTTATGCTGGATTCTATTAACGAAATGTGATGTATTGAATTGTATATCGAAACGGATTTCGTCGAGCATAATGTACATCTTGAGGTTCCTGAATCATACATTCCATGTATAACTGAAGGGTTCAATTCGATGGGATTTACTGATGAAGCCGGTACTTCCGATAATGTTTTTTTCAAACCAATAGATGAAAATCGATTTAAGTCGGATGATTGGACTGTGGGATGAGATCGGTATATTAATGCCACCGTAGAATAAAATGTTAACTGGCCGATTTCCACACGAGGATGGGATTCTAGTGCAAGAGGATGGTACTCGGTTGACACAAATCAAGCAGGTTTCGATTGTTCACCGAGTGTGCATCCTAGTGGATCGAGTCATGTATTGACACATGTCGTACCTGATGAACAAAGATCATGTGAGTTGTCATTAGATGTTCATCTTCACGCAACCAAAATAATTACTGAACCTGATACAACTGCAAGTGAAACAGATGAGGATGAGCATGAAGACGAAAATGCCATGTTTGCTGATATTGGTCCATCTCATACCGACACCGGTGATCATATGCATGCATATCCTTTTGAAGTCATTTCAAATCTTGAACAAAGACCCGATGCATTACCATTATCTATCACGCCTGTCGGTCTATCCTTATATGACGTACCTCAATTCTTTAGTACAATATATGATGAGCAATGCCCTGATTCTGTTGAAATTCCATCTGCATCAAATTTGAGTTATTACAACGCAGATAGAGGAGAACTTTGCATGAACATCATTTTTAAAGATAAAAAGCATTTGATAGCAGCAGTTAAGGACTTTTAGGTTAGAGTTGCTCGACGTGAATATCAAGTTGTGGAGAGTACAAAGACTTTGTGGAAAGTTCGTTGTAAAAATAAATATTCAAATATCAACTGTAGGTGGGTTCTTCGTGCATCGTTAAAATCAAAATTGGGGTATTTAAAGATCACGAAATATGGTGGTTCACATACATGTATGTCTAGCCAGGTGGGGTTAGACCACCATAACTTGAACAAAAATATGATTGAAAAAACACTTGCCGGTATTGTTTGTGTACAGTGTAAGTACAGAGTAGTCAACTTTAAATTATTGGATCTGAAGTCTGCCTGAAGTGACATAAAACCTAACCAATCATAACAATAATCATACCATACAGTAAACTTGCAAGATACATCAGTCCCGATGATAGGATCACCATCAACATTTAGCCCCCAAATTAACGCAACATCATGTAGCGTGATTGTGGCCTCGCCAACTCGCAGGTGGAAAGTATGAGTTTCTTGACGCCATCGTTCCACAAGAGCGGTTATCAAATGATTATCATAAACATAATCACCACATAAGAGGATGCCGTAAAAGCCCATTTCGTTTAGACATGATCAGACACGATGGTGTAGTATACCACTTTTCCACAATTCCCAAATTAAATTATCTGATCGACGCACTCTTATAGTGTAATCCAAGTTGTTAGGCGTAATAAAATTAGATATATGTGTTTGTTGCTGATAAAGAACGGTAGTATCAACAGGTCCAGCATATAACGACATCCTATAATCAATAATAAGAATAATATATTATTATTATTATTATTATTGTTATTGTTATTGTTATTGTTGTTATTATTATTATCTATCACAATATTGTATAAAAAAACAAATACAATATCAATTATCAAAAGAAATATAAAATAAAACATTAACTACAAGTAAAAAATAATAATTACACTAAAAATAATATTTGTACAATCTACGAGTTTTGGAAATACGAAGTTATTTTAATAATAAAAATTTAAATACACACACAGATTTAAATTTTCGAAGTTATCTTAAACAATTAATTGAATCTAACATTAGTGCAGTTAATAATAACGATTGGAGAAAGTATTTTATTAAAATATTTAAGAATTTACTTTTTATTATTATTTTTTAAAAAAAAAATAACAAAAGTCACGGTTTTTAAAGACAAACAAGTTCACAAAAATATAAATACAAAACATATTATATTTAAAATTAGTTTTATCCTAACATATGATTATAAAAACATTATAAAAATTAACAATAACCAACAAAATAAACATATAACATTATCATTGTTCATAATTAGCGGATAGAGTATTTTTTTAAAAATAATTATTCAAGTTAAAAAAAAAATTATGATCAAACATATATCAATAATTAAAAAAAATCTATTTTTTAAAAAATAATTAAAAAATCATATCACTCTAACACACGAATTACAATTCAAATTTTTTTAACGTTTTTTTGTAAAATTTAAAAAAAATTCAAACAAGTATATGTCAATAATTAATAAAACTGCAAGTCATTCTTTACCGTAATATGGGTCTTCAATAACATCACAAATTATTTTTTTTAAAAAAAAAGTAATAAAATCACGCTTATTCAATTGACGTGACTTGTTTTTTCTTAAAAACAAATTAAGCAAATCACGCTCAATTAATTGGCGTGACTTGCTTTAAAATATTTTTTTAATTAAGCAAGTCACGCCCAACTAATTGACGTGACTTGCTTTTAAAAAAAATTTTTAAAAATTTGCAAGTCACGCCAATTAGTTGGGCGTGACTTGCTTTAAATTTTTTTTTTAATTAAGCAAGTCACGCCCAACTAATTGGCGTGACTTTCTTTCAAAATTTTTTTTAAATAAAATTTGCAAGTTACGCCAATTAGTTGGGCGTAACTTGCTTTAAATTTTTTTTTTAAAATTAAGCAAGTCACGCCCAATTAATCGGCGTGACTTGCTTAAATTTTTTTTAAAAAAAAAATAAAGCAAGTTGCGTCCAATTAATTGCCGTGACTTGCTTTAAAAAAAATTTTAAAAAAACTTTTAGTAAGTCATGCTCAATTAATTGGCGTGACTTGCTTTTATATTTTTTTAAAAGAAATTGAAGCAAGTCACGCCCAATTAATTGGCGTGACTTACTTTAAAAAAAATTAAGCTAGTTCAGACATCTCATTGGATTAAATTTTAAACATTTCTTAAACAAATAACAATAATAATGATAAGCTTATCATAATAAATGATTTTTAAATATCTTTATAAAAATTAATAATAATTAAATTTGCAAAAAAATTAAATCAACATAACATATAAATTATATTTTAACATAAATAATAATTTTTTCTATAAATTTAATACTTAACATAAATAATTATATTAATATACATACCTTATATTACGATTGAATCAAAATTTACCTGCAAAAAAAATTAAAATTAACTCAAAATTTGAGTCAATCCAATAAACAAATTACATTAAAAAAAACTTAAGATAACTTACTCAGATGAGAATGAGAAAAACTTAGAACACAACTCTTCGTATTATATAGGCAAAGTAAATGGATGCTTCCAAAACAGATAAAGCACTTGGCTTTACAGCCTTTCATTACCATCCAATTATCAATAAATAAATATCTCATGGGTTTGCAGCTTTTGACCACATTGTATCGATCGACGATACAAATATATTTCTTTTAAATCATTAAATTAAAATTTTTCTTAACGTTTTTTTATCATAGAAAATAAATATATGTCTCTCAAGTCATGTCATATAACTTTCTTTTTAAAAATATATATATATAATACAAGTCACGCCAACTCATTTGGTGTGACTTGCATTAAAAAAAAATATTATGCAGCTTTATATTGCATGTGTTTGTTGCAGCCTTTGCCTTTAATGCATGTGATGAGGCGTGGAATAATTAAAGCAACTCACGTATTATTATTATTTTTAAAAAAAACGAAAATGTAAGTCACGGTTCAAAAAAAAATATTAAACAAGTCACGCTTAAAAAAATATTAAGCAAGTCACGCCGTGACTTGCATATTAAAAAAAAAAAAAAGAAGTAAGTCACTCTCTTACTTTAATTTTGGAAATAATATAAATCAAACCCTTATTAACTCAATCACAAATATAAATTCATTGTACATACATAATTGGTTCTCCCAAATTTTGCATAACCACATAACAATTAAATCAAAGGAGATAAAATTTGTTTAATAATTAATGTAAATTTAATTTTTTAAAAAAATAAATGACATGTCAATCCAACCCAATCTCCATTAACCTATAATTCCATCTATAATTTTACTCTAAGAACAATTAATAAAATATTTCTTATGAATTATTATCTAACCATGAATATAGTTTTTTTATAATTAAAAATATTTTATTGATAAGATTTCTTTAAAATAATGAATAAGGATGTAATTTACAACTAATTAATATATTTAATTTCTATTTATTAACAATTACATAACTTATTCATGATTAATGATTTAAAATCGCATTATTTCTTATAATTACATTTTAATCCGTATTTAAATATAAACCAAATAAATTATAAAAAATATTGTACAAACACGGAACGTATGCGTCAGTGCATTAGTAAAAATTAAGTGAAATGAAGTGTTAATTGTTAATAAATATAAACTAAATTAGATGATTAATTGTTTATTAGTGAATATTTAATTAATTAACGAATTATTTAAAACGTCATAAATAATTAACAAAATAGGAAACATGGATTAATCACTTTAGCTGAAATTTGATTAAATTAAAACCCGAAGACGAAGCAAGCAGTTCAAGAGCACAGTTTAGATAATACCTGGGAGAGATCCAATCGATCGCCTCGCGTATACAAGCGGTTAATTGAGAAGAGAATCAATGGCGACGGGTTCCAACATGTGCTGCGCGGGGTTTGTGTTGATTTTACTGTGTTTTCTGCAGCAGGGCGAGTCCATATGGTTGAGTTTGCCGGCCAAGGGGACAAAGTGCGTATCGGAGGAAATCCACACAAAGGTCGTCGTTTTGGCCGACTACGTTGTCATCTCTGACGATCATGCTCATCCCACACCCACAATTTCCACCAAGGTTAGGGATTTGTTTCCCTTTTTCTATTACTTGGGTCGTTTTGTGTTCGATTTAATTGCTTTGTGTTATAAGGTTATATAACCTGTGAAATGATTGGAATTCCTTGTGAGCAAGCTAAATCCGTTTACATCTGAGGTTGATGTGGCCACCTAGCTGGAGATGCATGATTATATTTATTTTAACAAGTGGTGAGCTTGATACTTCGATAGCAATTATTAAGAAAGGGTGCTTTTGGGATCATTTTTCAGGTGGTAAAAGCAATCATTAGTGGTAAGATGGGTATTAATTTGAAAGTGGATAAAGGAAAGAATTCACAATGTTAAGATGAAGGAAGGAAGAAAGCATATGAAGGGTTGATAAAGTGATATTTGTCTAGCTTGACAGCAAGCTTTGTTTATTCCAGGGTTTCGAAAATCTGTCGTAATCATTTTAGCTTGGCATTGTATTTTCACAATTTCTCAGAGATCATGGAAAATGTTAATCAAAATGTTTTTTTATCCACCTGGTCTAGCTGAATTTGTGGAAAACTTGAAGGAGGTTATCTGATCTGATAGAAAATAATTAATTTGCCAGTTTTCCATGTGTTTACTTTGATAATCTGAAGAACCGTTATTGATGATTTGAAGTTGATAGCTATGAAGGTATGAATAGTGCACAATCTTTAACCTTTATATCCCAGCATTTCCTTCTTATTCTCCCTTTGCAACCATATGTTTTTTTTAGGTTATAAACCCAAAAAGAGTACTATTCCAAAAAGCTTGTCTATTTGGTGGGATAACCTTCTTGAGTTTATAAACAACTCTTTATAAGTTTAATATATCGATGTGGGACATTTGTAACATGCCGATCTTTTGAGAAGCCAATGTCTGCGGCGGCTCACTTTAGACGTCTTTCACTCACCTTTCAGCATGATAGCCCTTTTCTAGGTCACCTTTTCGTTAAGTCGACTCTCAACGAAAGCACCGATGTTAGGTTATAAACCAAAAAGAGGTATCATCCCAAAATGCTTGCCTATTGGGTGATGTAACCTTGAGTTTATAAGTCATTCTTTATTAGTTTAGTATATCGACGTAGGACATTTGTAACATTTTCTATTTTTGAGCAGAACTTGTGCAGTGTGATGGATGGGGAACTGTCTTGCTTAAAACAAAATAAACTGAAATTTTATGTTTGATTTTTCTATAAATGAAACCTGGAAAAATAATTATATTTCTGTTTTTTAATAAGGGAATGGAACCATGTTGCTTTTTTCAAAGGAATCGAAAAATGATTTCATGTGACCTGGGTCAAGATGTTTGGAGCTACCCATTTATTAGATGACACCACCTCTGTCTATGTTTGTGCCTAACTTTTGCTTTTTTCAGTTCTTGTTTTCATTTTTATTGTTTTTTTTCCACTTATTAATTTGAAAGATATGAAGTTTCTCTCTAAACTAGCTGGTTCTGCAATTTCTATGTGGTGTTCTCAATTGTATCTTTTGGAGGGCGATAAGGTTTTATTGGTGTTGACTTTGTATTATAGCATGATGTTTTAGGGTTGATTTTATTCTCATTCCTTCATGGGACTTGCAAAAATATCTCAGAAATAGTGTGGGGTGGGGGAGCTGAGGGAAAAGACTTCGGGAAAATATTGGTAGATCCATGGAAAAATTTCCTTTCAAGCTTTCAGTATCCGGCCTGTATTGCTAAGGGGTACTGTGATCCTATAAAGCAATGGGAATAGAAAATTAGTGTTTGAAATTAATTTGCTAATCTTGAAATGGTCGAGAAATTTGCATGGATTCAAATGAATTACTTGAGGCTGTATCTAGCAATATTTGGGCACTCAAAAAGCTGGAATGAAGTGACGTCAAACAGTGTCTTTAAGTACCCTTTTTCTATGTGATTACTTGTAATTTCCAGTCGGATATGGCGAGCTAAGCCTTTTTAATTCATGATTTATATAGTTGTTTATCTTCCTTGCTACTGGAGCTTGTAAATGTCAATTTAATATTACCCTGTTAGGTGACTTCGCCATATGGAAATACCCTCCATCAAAATGAAAATGCGACTCATGGTCAATTTGCATTTACATCTACTGAGTCTGGAAATTATCTGGCTTGTTTTTGGATCGATGGCCATTATTCAGGTAGTGGGGATATAAGCATTAATATCGATTGGAAAATGGGCATTGCAACAAAAGATTGGGAATCAGTTGCCCGAAAGGAAAACATTGAGGTTAGTCCTTTTGGCTTACCTGCAAATACCATTCCCCGTTGCAACTTTTTTTCATTTTTTGGATGTTTTAAATAATCAGCTGCCCTTAAGTTCATATACAATGAACCGAAGAATTCAAACTTGGGATGCTGTCAGAACTTAGTATCTATTGCCTTTGGAAATAATATTCTTTTGTTGTCTTCTATTAGGGTGTTGAACTTGATCTAAGAAAGCTTGAAGGAGCAGTGGAAGCCATCCACGAAAATCTTTTGTATCTTAAAAGCAGGTTAAATATTCTTGTTCAATGTGAAGATTTATGATGACAGTGCTTATTCTTGTTCATTAAACGTCCAATTTTTTTTCCTCGGGCTTTATAGAGAAGCTGAGATGCGGGAAGTAAGCGAAAGAACGAATGCTCGGGTGGCTTGGTTCAGTATCATGTCACTGGGAGTCTGTATTTTAGTTTCAACAGCTCAAATATGGCACTTAAAGAGATATTTTCAGAAGAAAAAACTCATTTAGATGGAAAATGCTTGATCTACTTGTACTCTGCAACAATTCATGAAATATTAGGCTAGGTTTGATTTCAGTTTCACTCTGTTTTTGAGAGAGATACTTTGGAGAATGTATTGAAAACTTTATTTATGTTTGATTTTCATATATAAACAAGATATTATGATTAGGGGTGTTCAAACTTCGGATAAAACCAAAAAAATCGAAAATCCAAACCGAAAAAACTGAACACCGAACCGACCCGAAAGCCGAATTTCGTAATTCGGATATAAATGTTAAATCCGAAGTTTATTTGGTTCGGTTTCGGATTATATATGTCAAAACCGAACAAACCGAAAAACCGAAATTTCATTAAATTAATAATTTTTTTATATTTTTATTTATATTATATATTTTAATATGATATTTAGTGAATGAAAAATTATTTTGAACAATTTTTAGTTGATTGTTGTTTGTTTAATTAATTTAGATCTTATATTTAAATATTTTACTAAGAAAACACATAAAAAGTTAACATATTATATTTTACAATATATTTATATTATTAATTTAAATAATTATACCGAAACCGAAATAACCGAACCGTTTTGGCATAAAACCGAATCGAACCGAAGAAAAATGGTTCGGATATCGGATTATATATTTCTAAAACCGAAAACCGAAAAAACCGAAATAAAAAATCGAAAACCGAACCGAACCGATCGATGAATACCCCTAATTATGATGTACGCGCCCAAAATGGATATGTCCTCGTGTCTAATACCTGATTTAGAGAGGATATTTTTCCAAAGTTAGAATAAAAATAAAAATATCAAAAAAAAAAAGAATGAAATGCATCGATGGTCTGAAAGCCATAAAACTATTTTAAAATATGAAAAAACTACATTTTTTTCAATATGTTTGTCTAGAAGTCTTAATATTGTATTGTTTATTATTATTATCTTTTTGTAATTTTAGTCATTTTCATCAGGAATGATGATGTTAAAGTTACATCAATGTTGCACTGGTAACATATCAGTATCACGTCAGAAAAAAGATTAGAATTGTAAAAAAAAAAAAAAAAAAGTTATCGGATAAATAATAAAAATTAAAAAAAAAAAAAAAAAGAGTTATCGGATTAATACTAAAATTTGGTAACATAAAAAATCAAAATCTGAAAGTTATAAACATACGGAACAAAAAAATTACAGTTTTCCTTAAAATATTAAAATAACCATTGATTTAGGGTTTTTTTTTAATCTGAAAATTGTACTTTTGCAAAAAAATATGGAAAAAGGGGAACATTTCTCCGTTGCCTTTAAATATATAGATAATATATATGTATAATATAAAAGTATATGTATGGATATATTATATTGTATATTGAATTTTGAAGGGGAAAAAAGTAGAGGCAGGGAAGAATGAATATTTTTAAAAAATTACATAATTACTTTTTTGCCCCGCCTCTACAATGAAAATTAAAATATTTTTTTGCCCCGTCTCTTGCTGTCTTGCTGAGGAGTATTTTTTAAAAATAATTCCAACGTGTAAATCTCACGATAGTTTGATAAAATGTGAAAAAGTATGTTAGTTTGCTAAAAGTTTTGCAAAAGTACAATAATAAGATTAAAAAAAAACATTGATTTGCTTGGTTTAATACAATAAATATAAATTATGTGAAAAAATCTTAATTAATATATTCAAATTAAAGGTGTAAACAAGCTAAATCGAACTTAATATTAATAAAATTAAGAATGATAATAAAAAAAATTATTAAATGAAAATGTGACACATAAATTGCAAACCATTATAGTTAATAACATAATCAACCTAGTTATAAATGTGAAATAATATTTTACAATTATATTAATTAAGAATAAAAAATACTACTGGCCAAATGGAAAAAAAATGCACATTGGATCATTAAAACAATTCAAAAAAAAAAAAAACAACGATAGAATCAAACCGATTAAGATATTAATTTTCAACGTTAGCTTGAAATGTTCTTATATTTCTATCTTTGATTTTAAATTTATGGAACAGTCATAATTTTTGAATTATTTTGTCATCCAAAACTCTAGACAAACACAATATGAATCAAGTAGTCAATTAGTCCATTCTAGCCAAAACCATGAACCAACTTGTGTATTTTGGTCCTCGAATCAGTGTAACATCAATATTCAACTCTTAATGACAAAAATGTAAAGAAAACAATGTCTAGAATTAGAACAGGAGTTAATCATCCTTTTTCAAGAACAGAAGCCATTAAAAAATAGCTATTCAATAGAAACAATCTTGCGATTCATGTATCTGAATCTGCAAATATCCTCGAAGAAATCATCAGCACTGCTATGGCTGCTCTTCATCTGAAGAATCTTTATTGTCATCTTTCTTAAATTCTTTGCATACTTTATCAATGAATCCAACGTACTCATCTTTTGTTCAGCATTTAATGGCGATCTTACAGTGACCACAACCTGCTCGAGGCATGGAATCAAAAACCTCGAGTCGACCTGCAATATAGAACCATGTTTCTTAGTTCAAACGAGAATGTCAAAATGCATTAATTAAAACCTTTTGAGAATCGTCATCTATCTAAGAAATGCTTACAAATTCACTGTCCTGTGTGTTTTTACATATCCCAAAAATCGATGTGTAAGAACACAACACCGAAAAATTAAAAGCTTACTGGGATCTCGATTTAGGGACTTACATTTTTCAGGCTGTTCTTTTGGCAAAGAGCAGCAAACATGGCACCATGAATGTCAAAAGTTTGAAGCTTTGGATGGCTATTAAAGAAGTCGACTAAGTCTATCTCTGGGAAAGGGAGAAGTGTTTCAGAATCACCGGTAAATTCAACCTTCATGTAGAGGTGCTTAACCTCACTTGCCATTTTGACCATTGTGCTAATCGCATCCCAGCACCACTGCACACCCCTTATGGACAATGTTTCCAATGCCACGAGTTTCCCAAAATCCACCATATAAACTCTTCCTATAACACATCAATTGAATTATCAAAATTCAAATAGGGTACTGTGTCGAACAAGAAATTGGACACATGACTACCTAAAAGCCGTGAAAAAAGTACCTGAATTGTTGGCAATGGAGAGATTTGTTAAGAATCGAGTTTCACAAACCCTGATAAAACTACAACCTTGTACTTCAAGCGATTCAAGCTTTGTTGAGTTGATCGTGAGCGAGCAGTTGCCTACTCCGAAAAAATCGAGCTTGCACTGCTCAAGATGAGGATTCTCAATGGAAAAATATCTCAACCCTTCACAACCAAGAAGCAAAAGCTGGCTCAAATTAGGACAAGCACGAAGAGCAACAGAAAGTGCGTGTTCTTCCAACCTAGCACCAACTATTTCAAGATTCTTCAGCCTATGAAAAACATCCCATCTTGGAGAATAGACCATTAAAACACCCCAAAGTTTAAGAGACTCCAAATTTGAAGCTACTCTGATGCAATCCAACTTCGAAGGGATTTCAGTAGAAGTCTGGTGCTCAATTATATTATCCATTCGGAGCTCAAGGTTCTTCAACGAGGGTCCTGCTATAGATAGCCAAGACGCAAGGCCGGAACTTGAAAATGGACAATAAACCACAAGTTCTTCTAGCTTAACAACAGACAAAACCATTTGTCTCACTATGGCATCAGGAGTGTTTCCATTGGTGAGAGTGTCAAAAAGATTCCTGGGGAAAATTAGACTCCTCAAACAAGGCAATGATTCCTTCCATCTCTTGGAGACACAGTTGCAAGAGGCTACATCCTTAGCGTTGCTGATTAGGGATAAAATTTGTTGGACTATAGCATCAGGTAGCGACTCCATTATCTGGGGAATATAACCAAACACTTCACGTCCAATCTTAAAACAGCAAAACACAGGGAAGCTTTAAAAAATACAAGCATACATTACCCATTAAGTCCACAAAATAAAAAAGTAACAGGGTTCATCTTATAGTGTAAAACCAAACAGATTTAGCTGAAGCGTACGGCAATTAAAAAAAAAGAAGCAATTAACACAACAACATCACACCTAATTAGAGATAAACAAAATCAAGTCAAAGCACCAACAGAATTTTTCTTGACAACTAATAGCATTGCTAGTTAATTTTCAAGAATGAACGGTCATCGCAGTTTGAATGAATGCTAACAATTCCGATAACAACCCAGATAAAGAAACATCGATAAATCTGCATCGCACACACCGACACCCAATTACACACACATTTCAACTGAGTTAAAGAGCACCCAACAAACGGTAGATAAATAAAGGAGCTGGCTGACTTACAACGAAGATTAAAGTTCCTGCTCAGCAAAGAAACTACGACTAGAATTCGCTTCGATTCAAAGGAACGATGGAAACAATGGAGAGAGAGAGAGAGAGAGAGAGAGAGGAGGGGCGTAAGTGTTAGGCGCGGCTACATAAGAAGAATGAGGGGATATTTTCAAATTTCGAAAGAGAGATTTTAGAGTTCGAGAAAACGAAATTGCACGCAAAACTTCGAAGCCCGCCTACCTTTGTTTTCAAGCTTTTTTAAAATACTTCGACCGTTCATGGCTTTGAATTTCTACATTTTTTTCACAAAGTAAATCCGTTGTGCGACAGTCTAACAAATTTTTATCTGTTAGAAGGATCAATCCTACCGATATTCGCAATAAAAAGTAATATTCTTAGCATAAAAAGTAATACTTTTTCATGAATGACACAAATAAGAGATCTGTCTCACAAAATACGACTCGATACCGTCTCACACAATTTTTTGCCTTTTAGACACAAAAATATATTTTCAAAAAAAATTAATTAAAGAAAGTAATTTTTGTTTGATTTTTTTTTTTATTTGGGAAATTTGCATTGCTTCTAACCCCGTAAATTAATTTATTTTGAAAAAAATTAGAAACTGACTCCAACTAAAAGTGCAACTCGACTTCCAAACACTGAAAGAAGACTCACTCCTTTTCTCTATGATCCTTACTTATTATCCCAACCATAGTTCTCTTAACCCTTGGGATATGGATGATGAAATAAGTAAACCAGACCTTACAGAAATGCTACCAATTAGAAATTCGTCACTGCACTAAGTCTCGAAGCCAAACGTTTGGGACGAACTGAACTCACTGAGCCAACACGGAAACCCGAAAGATTTCCAATTGATCTAGTGTCATGGGATGAGGTCCACACATGATCATGTGGACCTTATTGTCAAAAATTAATCGAGATCATTAGATTTAGCATTAGAACTTCTTCATGAAGTTTCTTAAGCAAGTTATGTGCACATGTTTTTATTTTGATATCTAATTTCTAAATTTTTTTCCCCAACTAGATGTCCCTTTTGTTCAAAATATATTGTATTTAAAAGTAAATTGACTTTATACTTGTATAATTTAAAATTTAATGATTTACCCTAATAGGCGACACTTTCTTCACCTATATAATATTTTGATTATAAAATAATATCAAATATACGCTATTATTTCAATTAATATAACAAATTGTAAGTGTTATCAAATCAAAGTAACATGATCACAAAAACAAGGCAAAAACTTGTGTGAGACGGTCTCACGGGTCGTATTTTGTGAGACATATATCTTATTTGGATCATCCATGAAAAAATATTACTTTTTATGCTAAGAGTATTACGTTTTATTGTGAATATCGATAGAATTGACCCGCCTCACAGATAATTATTCGTGAGACCATCTCACTAGAGTTCTACTCCAAAAACAATGAGTTGCATAATGCCAAAATTTAGCTGGTGACTCTCGTTGATTAATTAACAATGGATATGCTTCAAATTAGTGAAATTAGGTACCCTTTAGTGCAAGAGTCACTGTTTAGTGTAAGAAGTAAGATACTTTGATTATATATCAGTCAACATTTATTTTAGGTTTATCACAGTAATTTGTTTAATGCATTGAATCGTCTTTTAGGGTCTCATTTTATTTTCATGATTATATATTTTCCTTATTTTGTATGGTTTTTTTTACTTATTTGATGTTATATTTGTTTCCTTGATTTAATTAATATAAGTAATCGATAGTTTGTATTTTGTTTTCATTTTTTTATGGTTCAGTTAATCTATAAAATATATTTATCATTTTTCACAAAATGAGAAGATTCCTTTGGTCTCCAAAGATTTATTTTGAGTCCCCCCTCTTCCAAATTATATATCAGTCTATATTTATTTTAATTTTATTACAGTAACTTGTTTGATAAGTTGAGTTTTATAAGATCTCATTTTATTTCAGTACACATATATTTGCTTCCATAGCTCCCTTTAAACACAAACATTAGATATGCTAAAACTTAACAGACTATTTCACAAAAACGTAAATTTCTATTTTATGAAAAAAAATTGCATATAGAAACATTTTAAGTAGTTCTTTTCTCGTGGATACTTTTAACTTTTGTTCTTTAATTTCTATTTTCCTATATTGTTTTATTCGTTCTTTTCTATCTATTTTCCAATTATATATTATATATGATGAAAGTATATCCGTCTTAAGAAGTTTTTACCTCATTTTCAAATGACAAAATTTTTAATATTGTTTAAATATTACCTATTAATTACCACATTAACTAAGTCATTGTTTTTTTTTTTTGCAAGCTGAAATCTTGTAATTTATTAAGATGAATATATGTCCGCAATTACAAGTGTAATCAATCACAAAAGAAAAGATTCATGCTCCCAAACAAAAATGAGAGGAGGATGAAAAAACAAAAGCAGCAACCGATTGAGCCATCCGGTTAGCCGATCTCCTAACATGAATAAGATGAGGGCTCTCGAGAGCCTCCATAAGTATGCTAATATCCGCAGCAATTGAACTCACATAACTAAGATCTTCTACCGGTCTTGTGAATGCTTGCACAAGAAGAGAGTCCGAGGTGATTTGATGAATCTGAATGTTGTGCTGCCTTGCGACTTTCAAGCCAATCTGGATGGCAAGAAGCTCGGCCATTGTAACAGATTGGGCCTTATCAATCAATTCTCCGAAAGCCAAAATCGGTTGTCTCTCATGATCTCGAATCACACCACCAACTGCATAACTAGGAGATCCCTCTTTATAAGTTGCATCAACATCCAACCGAAATTGGTGAACTAACGGGGCAGACCAAGTTCTTGGAGAGCTGATCAAAGGTGACTCAGTGTCGCTCATTACTGAATCATGTGCAGCACGGTATTCCCGGAGCAGATTTTCACACCAATCAGCATCCAAATCTCGAGCCTTGCCATTACATTCATGAAGATAGCGAAGCCTCTCATTCCAAGTGGCCCAAGTGCGCATGACAAACAGCTCGAAATCAGGTTTACTCAGTGTAATGCCCGAGATTTTAGGTGGATAAAATGAAATGATGAAGTGTTGCTTGAAGAATATACCGCACCCGCGCCCTAGTTTCTACCGCACCCGCGGTGTAAGGGCAGAAAGTAGAGTTTTGACTAAAAGATAGACCGCACCCGCAGTCCAAGACAAACCGCACCCGCGGTTGTAACTCATGAAATATGAAGAATTACAGTAGGGTCATCGCACCCGCGGTCAGAAGTGAGCGCACCCGCGGTCGTCGAGTCTATAATTTTGGATGGGTTGCCGTAGCCTAAGCGCACCCGCGGTGAAAAAGGGACCGCACCCGCGGTCGCTGTTTCTGAATTTTTAGATGGGGATGCCGTGAGCTAAGCGCACCTGCGGTGAGACGTGTTGAGTGAAAAATAAAACATGTGTCCTTGCCATGCAATATAGGTGCTGAGTCTTCAATCTTTCCTTCATTTCTCATTCAACAGACCAGCAACGAGAGCTCCAAGTTTTGTTCTCTTTTCTTCAACACTTGGTTGTGACAAATCCGTTTAACCAAATTGTGATCCGAGACTAGATTTGTGCTCCTCTCTTCAATAGCTGCGTAAGGATGTAAGTCTTGTTTATTTCCTACCTGAAGTGAAATTTAGATGTTGGGGAAATTTGATATGATTGAGATTATGTGTTCTTATGATTATTGTGAACGTATATTCGCAACCGGATCGAAAAACGGATATAATATGCGATTGTTACAGTTTTCAGCATGTATGAGTTGAGATATGCAGATTTTAAGATGATAATGAGTATATTGTGCTGTTGATGAGTTGAGAATTTGACGTGTTGATATATGTTGAGATTTGAATTGATCGGTATTGCAAGATCACGTCGTTATGCCGTCGAATTGTACCGAGATTGAATACTGATTTGTACAAGACTTGTTTGAGTTGTATATTGATAGAATACATCTATACATTGCCATTTCAGATTTAAGATTGACAGAGTTGATATTCCGGCTTCGAGACTTCAATTTATTTCACGACAAGAAAGGTATAATTCATGTTGGTTCGGGAAGACATAACTCGAATTAGATTTGATTTGAGTTTCCCAAATCACATACTAGATTGTTACCTTTTATATGTTGCATGCTGCTTTGTTTATAGATTATATTCAAGCAATTAAGATAGGAGAGTCATTGGCAGACTTGCCAAGCTAGACGTTCGGTGATATCGACGCATAGGAGGAGATTTCCTCCGATTGTAGATACTCGATACAGACAGGACCGAAGTCTAGGAGTAAGACGTACCGCCACCACGATTGGGAGAGTAGGTGGGAGACTTGTTGCGTCTTATTCACACCGGGATCCCTAGACTTAGATATGAGTCGAGTCAAAGAATAAGAGTCGAAGAGTTTTATCTGTAGTTACTAATGTGTCATAATTACTGAATTATGTGTTATGATTCTCTATTTAATTGCATGACATACATGTACACATGTTTTATACTGGGATTTGTTCTCACCGGAGTTTCCGGCTGTTGTTGTGTCTGTATGTGTGCATAACAACAGGTGGGGCAGGATCAGGGTCACGCAGAGGATGAGAGATCGAGATAGCGTGGAGATCACGGGCGTAGAAGATCACTAGTTGTTTTTACTAGACATGTACTGAATTTCTAAACACTAGTATGTTAATTGTAGTTGAACATGGGAATGTTATTTGCAGTTAAATAAGATGACAGTATTTTATATGATGTCTTGTGCTTGTTCATATACATTTGAATAATGTTAAAAGCAAAATTTTGACCCACATTTTCTAGCAAAGATCCAATTAATCCCAAAGATAATCGAGTTAGAGCCCGGGTCCCCACACTCAGCTTCTCCTTCATCCCTAGAAATATATCAAACACATCCAAGTGGCGAAGCTGCTTAAGAGAAGACCAAATCCAGCTTCTTTTCCAACAAGATTTCACAGCCGGGCAAGAGAATATGGCATGACTGGAAGTATCCCAGTTAAACTGACACATTGGACACCTTCCAGTAACCGGAACATGATGTGCAAGTAGGTTTTGTTCCGTAAGGATAATATTATTAAGCGCTCTCCACCAGAATATTCTCATTTTTGGAAGGATCGATAAAGATCACATGAACTTCCACCAGCCCTTTTGGTGAGGCGCCGAGCACGAGGAAGGCTGTTCATAGAGGCCTTGGGCAGCCTTATATCCATCTCGTATCGTATATTTACCTTTCTGGTCATATTTCAAAAATCTTGCATCCTTTCTATTTGTCAGTGTGATGGGAATAAAGGTGATTTTCTGAGCAATAAGTGGAGAGAAAATCTGTTGGATCAGAGGCACATTCTATCTACCATGAGGGACTTCACTTTAGAAAATGAAGCATAGTCACGAATCGGTGCATGATATATTTTTATCTTTTGTGTTTTGATATGTCTAGAATGACAAATACTCATAAACATAACGCCATTCAAACGATTTTAAACATTATCTAAATTTCGTGATTATGTTTTCGATAGTTAGTCACCCACATACATCGTACGTTGTAATGCACACTTTCCTAATTAAGTAAAAAAATCTCGATCTTGACTATCTTAATTCTTAAAATACATCAAGGTTGCGTTTTGACTTGAATATTGGTTTTATGGAAAAATTTGAATGATTGATTTGAAATTTTACATCTCCATAGAAGAACTTCTAATCAATCAAACGAATTTAGACTACACATATTTGAAATTCATAGCTTTCAATCCAACCACAACATAAGATTTCTTCTCCTTAATGTTGTTCTCCGCCCAAGAATTGAGTTACAACCGCAAGCTTAAAAATCACATTGGATCCACAAGGGTTCTTCAAACTGTCCCTTTAACTTATCCCCATCAGTTCTCCCTCTCAAAGATAACCCCGAAAAGCCGAGATCATACTCGTCTTCTTCACTACTCTTAGCTACCATTGGTAACAAAGTTTTCGGGTGCCAAGCAGGTGTCCCGTTCTCATATCCATTCCATGTCAGCCTTCGCAATCCACTTCCGTCCAACCTTACCAAGTACAAGTCACCATACGGCTGGAAATGGTTCGGAAGCGACACTGGCTCAACCGTGATGCCAGCCAAATTCGATGTGAATAGAAGCCACTCTGAGTCCCCACTAAAGCAAACATGATTAAGTCTCTCCCTTTCTTGCTGTAATACGGAGACTGGGATTCGACTCACACCACTGCCATCTGGTCTCATCACATACAAGCCAAATGCACCCTCAGCAGTATCTACATTGTGTCGGTTTGAAGAGAAGGCGATTAACTTCCCATCCGGTGACCAACTTGGCATTGTATCAATCCATGGCCCTTCCGTTACCTGACGGATTCCACCATCGAACTCTCCATTAACAGCATCGACTATGTAAAGATTCTTTTGCCCCGATCGTCCAGAACGAAACACAATGGATTTCCCATCAGGCGAGCACGAAGGGAAGGCATTGTTCCCAGTTTCTTTTCGGGTGAGAAACTTGATATCTGTCGGAATAGTGGAAACATCTTCAGTTAAATTTGATGGATCAAATGTGACTCGAGCGATTTGCACATTAGCTCTCTCTGATTCAAAGATGGGACCAATGGATGTAAATATGACATTGTTATCAACAGGACTCCAACAATTGTAAAACGTTGTTCGATTCTCAAACAACGTCCATCTCTTTGTGCCATCGGATTTGACTATTTTGAGGCCAGAATTATGATCGAAATCGTGGTTAAACGCAATGAGGTCCCCTGAGGAAGAGAACGCAGGGAAAGAACCACTGAGCCGGAGCATGTGCAGCCCATGAACCGGAGAAGTAACATGTTCGAGGTGCTGAACAATCAATGACTCTGACTCCCCTCGGAACCGATGGTACCCAAGACTCGTAGATTCCATCGAAACAAAAGGATTGTAATGGTGGCAATGTGGGTTCAGCAACTCGGTCACGGGATAGAACTTTTGGGAGTCGAGCTCGAAAATTTCAATATGGCGATAGTTCTTGCCCTTTCTCCTGGTGGCAATAGCGATCCTGCCAAGATTGTTGTGCATAGCTGCAGGCGTAAAGCAGTGAACTCCGGGTGGCGTGATCCTAATAGGGGCAAGAATCGTGGCAGAGAACTCAAAATTGTGGGGTAAGTCGACTCTGAAAATGCTCCACCACCCATCATCAACTCGGCGGTGGAAATACACAACAGAGTCACCGCCCCACGTTGGCCAGCCACCATTCTGGCACAATACCACACGCTTTGATGGCTCGGATTCATGGAAAACGATAATATCGGTTTGGAGATGATGGAATTCGCCACCCCAACGGCGAGATCCATAGGAAGCCACAGCAATAAGCTTCCCGGAACGAGATATTGAAGGGCTGTAATCGACGCATCCGTACGGTGTCAAGCGCTGAACAAAGGCCGATGATTTCTTATCTTCCACATCGAGTTCCGTCGAGTAAAGAGCCGACCAGCCACTGAAAGGCTTATCGGGAGGTTCGTGGGTAGAGATGAAGTAGAGACGCCCGTTTCTTATGGCTGGACGGTCGTGAAAGAGACTTTCCGGTGGAGAATTGAGCTGCTCCGGGCTGGAGTCTCCGGTACGGTTGAGGTAAATTCGAGCCGACCCACTTCGTTCGGAAATGTACACAAGCCTGGTCCCGTCTTCACCGACAAACTGACCGTTGAAGTTGATGGATAAACCGTCGGTGAGACGATCCTCGGTGAGGGATGAGGGGTTTTCGAAGGTGGAGGGGAGATTGACGGAGAAAATGTCGAAGCCGTAATATGGTCTGCCTACAGAAGTGAAGACGATAGTTCCGGTGGGTTCCATCGTTGTTTCCGCCGCAAAATCGCTGCAGAAAAAATGGTGAAATGGTTAAAGATAAGCTTTATCGATAAGAAAAAATCATACGTGGGTGGTAGTGATCCTAGCAATTAATTCTCAAATTTTGAGTTTTTATTCATTTTGAATTAGGCACGTAGTGCGACATAAATGTTGCATGAATAGCTTTCGTGGAACATTTTTTTCCAAACAAAATAATTTTCTCGTGTGTATTTGAACAGTTTGAGACCAACTTTAACAATAAATCAATCGCTTGAATAAAAAAATGTCTCAAATGTAATGATATCATATATTTTTTTTGTCAGAAGAGTCATTTCAATTTTTACAAAAAATAAAAAAATAATTTTTTTTTTCATGAATCAAATCAAGTTAGACATATGTCACATAAAATTGATCAATGAAATCATCTCACAAGAATTTTTATGAAAAAATGATCGAGATGTAAATATCATTGAAATAGAAATTCCAATAAAAAATGATTTTAATTCACGAGTATATCTATGATATATCTATATTATATATAAAAGTTAACTATATGTCATCCACTTTAAAAAATTAAAAAATTCATACGATGTTACAAATTATAAATTTAATATAGTTGCATCATTATTATGTAAATAATAATTAAAAATTATAACAAAGTAATCATAAATTTTTATAAAAAAAATTATATAAGCACACACACTTGCAGTCAGGCATGCTTATCGGTTCTACCGGACCGGTTCCTACCGATTATGGGTCCGGTGAGTTCGGAACCGGTCCGAACCGGTTAGGACCCGGTATCCAAACCAAGACCGGTTCGGCTTCTAATAAACCGGTTCCGGTTCGGATCAAACCGGTTCCGAACTCTAATTTATTATATTTTACTATATAATTAAAATTAGTAATATTAATGGAGAATTTTTTATTTAGTATTTTGATTGCAAATAATTGTGATTACATAAAAAAAATTAAACAGAATAACTTAAACATTTATTTTTACAATTGAACATCTAAAATTCATCACGATTTATTAAAATATATTTTGAATATTCTGGATCTTCGTCGGAACTTGAGCTTTGGAATTCGTCGATCGCGCTAGAGGTCCTATTCTTTTTTTCTGCTGCAAACCAATCTTGTAGGCACGTTAGCATGGAAAGTGTTTCTGGCTTTAAATTAGTTCTTTGGTCACCAATAATCCTTCCACATACTGAAAATGCTGATTCGGAAGCAACACTTGAACTTTGAATGGGTAAAACATCTCTTGCAATTGCAGATAACACTGGATAAAGTTTAAAATTTACTTTCCACCAATCAAGAACATCGAAATTATCCGTAGTCTCAATATATTGACTTAGATAAATTTGGATCTCATTGTAATTGGATGTTGTCACCGATTTTCCTTTGAAATTTTGTCGTTTCAAACTTTGAAATAAGTTCAGTGCTCCACTTTTGCTCTTATATGTCGACATCTCTTCCGGCTGTGCACTCGGTCCATCACATTGTTCACTAGCATACAAAACAAACAATTTTTGGAGAGAATGCATGATTGACTTCTTTTGATCGTCAACATTCTTCCCAAGAAATTTAGCATAATATTCAAAAAAAACACGTCTAATCCTCCTTGATTTTGATTAGGATCAAGTAATGTTGCTAAACCATGCACAATTGGGATAGTTTCCCAATATTTTAAAAATTTGTTTTCCATATTTGAAACAAAATCACGCATAACAGAATCATCGCGATATTCAATAAATTTATAAAACATATTGAAAAGTAAAGGTAGAAACATGGTTGAAGTAGGGTAGTTAATGCCAGAAAATTTTTCGGTTGCTTCTTTAAAAATTTCTAACAAAGAAACACATTTACTCAAAATATTCCAATCATTGTCAGTTAGCATTAAAGATTGTGTTGAAATATTATTATAATATGGAGTAACTAAATCTTGAAAACGTAATAAAGTATGAAGCAAGTGATATAAAGAATTCCATCTAGTTTCAATAGGAAGAGGAAATTTTTTAAATTTAATTCCAGTTGATTCGACTAGTGTTTTCCAGTCACGTCCATATCTTCTTTCACGTAATAATTTCCCACATAATTTGAATTTTTCTATTACAGTGGACATTTGTTCATCGCAGGCACATTTAACACATAAGTTGATAATATGACACGCACATCTAACATGAAGCAAATTACCTTCTAAAATTGGTTTTAGTGAATCTTTAAGATATTTAATTGCAAGAGTATTGGCACTCGCATTATCTAACGTTATCGACATTATTTTATTTTGTATGCCATAAATCTTAACAACATTTAAAACATATCTAGCTATAGTGTATGCGTTGTGAGACGATTCTAAATGATCTAGCGCTAAAATTCTTTTTTGCATAGTCCAAGTTTCGTCAATCCAATGACATGTAACAACAAGATATGATTCATATTTTAAATTAGTCCAAATATCAGTTGTCAAACTAACTCTACAAGAAATATTTGAAAGATGCGATTTTAGTGTTTCTTTATATTCTTTGTAAATATCAAAACAATATTTTTTAAGTGTGTGCCTAGAAATATTATGAAAACCAGGTTGAATAGTACTAGTAAATTCAACAAAACCTTCTTGTTCAGCTATTATAAAAGGTTGACAACATTTGGTAACAAACTTTACGATAGCTTTCCGAGAAATTTCTTTTGTAATTGTAAAAGCTTTACCACTAAAAGGATTAATTTGTTGTTGTATTGGTTCCCTACCAAATGGTTGTAGCGTATCAGGGTCAAGTTTATGTACCTTAACTAAATGTTTTTTCAAAGTACCGGTACCACCGGAACCACCACCCGTTTTGTAAGAATACCTCGTTTTACAAATTTTACAAACGGCAAAAGAGTTATTCGTACCTTGTTGTTCAATATCAAAGTGATCCCAAACTTTGCTTCGCTTTGCACGGGCTGTCGTCGTGCTCGTTGACATTGTGTTGCTTGCTCGAGTAGACGATGGCGTCCCTACATCTTTGTTGGGGAGTTCCATGGCTTCTTCATCCTCGTGGCCAGGTTCGACTTCATCAAAGTCGGGGATGTAGCCAAAATGTTCACCAAAGTCGGGAGCGTATTCGCCACCACCACCACGACGGTTTGAAGATGATGCCATTGAAATTCAAAATATTTATATGAGTAAATTGCGAAATATTGAAAGTCAAATATTGATTGTAGAGGAATGAGAAGTTGAGAGAAAATTGATATGTGGAATATAAAAAATGACTTGTATTTATAGATGATTTTGAGGGTAGAAAAAAAAATAATATTTACAATTTGGCCCCCAAAATTGGGGGCAAAATTTTAAAAAAAAATATCACATTTCAGTAGCCGTTGAACGGCTACTGAAATGTAATGCAGCCGTTGGCCCAAAGGGCATTATTTTATTTTATTTTTTTTTAAAATCGAATTACGGGTTCCGGGTCCGATTTCGGTTCCGGATACGGACCGGAACCGATTTGGAACCGGTTGAACCGGTTCAGAAAATACTGAACCGGTTCAACCCACAAACCAACGGATTGTACATGGTTTCGGGTCCGGTTCTTCCATACCGGTTCCTGTTCAGGGCTAAACGGGCTGGTTCCTGGTCGAACCGGCCCGTTAAGCATGCCTACTTGCAGTGATATCAAATAATACTAGTAGTGGCAAGTGGAAACATAAAATTTAATAAAAAATTGAAAACAAGTCCTGTTTTGGTATAATATCATAAGACCATCTCTAATTATGGCAACACATCAATGTGGTGTCGTGATAGTGTTAGCTATGCAGACATGTTTTCTTAATTCTAAAGAAACAGTTAGACTAAAAAATAATGCAGAAAAATAGTCTGATGATTCATTTGATTATTATATACTCAAATATATAACGCCAACAAGATAAATAAATACGGTAAAGTAAATGGCACAGAATATATGAAAGTTCAAAGGCAAAATCTTTGTACGTCTCTCGTTCTTTCATTTAGAAAGGAATTAACTAGAAGACTTTGGTTTTACAAATCTTTTGTGACAACTCGCTTCACAAATAAACTCAACTCTGCCCAGTCGAAAGTTGTTTTAGTATATCTCTGAACGATGCAGTCATGTGACAGATTAGTCTAGTGCAACGGATTGAATAATCAAAGAAGCGGTTGAATAACTTCACCGGTAGAGAGACTAAGTAACTTCCGACAATTTACCCATGTCTTGAAACTGATAGCATGTTGCTATTTGTTTTTGGCAGAACAATCGAGTACTTGTGATTACACGAAAATGATAGCTTTTTCTAATATAAATTATTATTTGTTATCATCAAAATTAAGAGACCTATCATTAATTGTAAAAAATTTATTTGAAATTAATTAACTATAAAAATATAAATTTAACAAAAAAAAATTAAATTACTAGTACGTTAAAAATAGTACAAATTATGAACAACAAGTATTATGAAACAATAACTAACAACGACAATAATTATCAAACAATAAAATTACGAAAGATAAAAAATATATATTATGAAAATAAAAATATTTTTCGTAATCGGGTAAATAGGACTCCGATCCTCCAATATATCCAAAATTAGATAAAAATTTGTCATTATCTCGCCGTGCAGCTTCAAGTCTTTTTTGCACTTTTTGTTGTTGTTTCTAATGTACTCACGCAGATTCGGATAAGTAATTTTGTTCAAATCTTTGTATAAAATTCTATCTTCTATTTTTCTTTCATCTTTTCCAAGTCTAATCTTTTTAAGCTCATAATTTTGTTGTCTTTTGTAGTTCTTTGTTTAATATTATTAAAATGTTCGTGATGTTGTTCTTCTATTATGCGTTGAATTTGAGAAATGTCTTGATCTCTTTTCTTCCTTAATTTGGCCTTTTCCACTCCAATTGGTCTTTGAGAGTTGTCACCGAGTGTTATCACTTAAATTTATTGAAATTGTAGAGAATACATGTGAACCTGATTGGAGCAAATTTTCAACTAGAGTATCATATTGTGATGTATCCAGATTAGTAGAACACATCCTAGATTTCTTAGTTGAAGGAATTTTTTGCCTTGAAATTTTTTCACAATCCTTAACAATATTCCACACATGATCGAATTGAAATGCTTTGTTATTTTTACTTTCTTGTACATATAGTACTTTTGTGTTGTTTATCTACATAAAAAGTATACAAAATTAATTAATTTTTTTTATTATTAATGAATTGTAAGTTTTTTTTTTTTTAAAAAAATAGCTCACAATATCATGTTCCGATGCACAATTCCGATTAAGATTTTCTATTTGTCGAACACCTCCTCTCAAATGTGCAACATAAGTGAGTAGGCTCTCAACGCGTTTCTCAATTGATCTTTGAGGACGCGAATATAAATTACTTCTTCTTTATTTCTTGTACTTCTCTACAACTTGAGACCAAAGTTGACCTTTCGATTGCTTTATACCTATTATGGGATCCTACGAAATATCAAAATACAAATGGCATGGGAACTAATCTTCATCAACAATGTAGTTCTTTCTTAAACTTTCATCCATCAATATGTATATAATATGTTTTTAGTTTTGTTGTATATGTTTTTGAAGACATACACGCTTATTTATAATATTGGGTTTTTCTTTAAAACATGCAAAAAACACGGTATCCATTGGATGAGATTTCAATAGATCTCATCCATGTATCATCCGTTTGATGAGATCCATTGAAATCTTATTAACAGTTAACAGACTATCTATGTTGGATGAGATTTCAATAGATAAGATTTATAATGATCTCATCCATTGAGATCTAATTCTAATCCGATCATTGAAATCTCATGTGCGTGGTTGTGAAAAAGAAGAGATTTCCAATGATATCATCCATTGAAATCTTATCTACAAATTTTACCCATTGGATGAGATTTCATCCATATTATCCTTACAAACTTTTATATAAGGTAGGAGAATTCTTTTAACCAATTCACAACTCCATAAAAAAGAAAATGAATTCTTCTTCAGGTTCATCTTCATTGTCCGATAGTAAAGATGAAATAACTAATTATTTGGTTAACAATGCTAAAGATATCATCAATCAACAAGTTAAAGAAGGCACACGAAGAGGATTAATTCAGGTCATGTTTTAATCTGTCTCGATAGAGAAATAACCGATCGTAATTTGTTAAGTGACTATTTTTTCGAAACTCCTAAATTTCATGAAAGTATTTTTCGACAACGATTTCGGATGTCCCGTAATCTATTCTTTCGCATCGTTGATGCTGTCTAGAATCATTATAGATACTTTATACAACGAGTGATAGTTTGGGATGATTTGGGCTATCAATTAATAAAAAAAACAATAAATACAATTTTATTATTAGCATACTCCTCTCTAATGAATTCATCAAATAGGAGAGTCAATTGCGATTGAATGCTTGCAGCGTTTTTGCTGAGCAGTAGTGGAAAGTTTTGCATGCCAGTATTTATTATTTCCAAATGCCAATGATGTTGCTCGACTCTTATATATTGGTAACCAATGAAGCTTTTCGGGAATGTTGGGAAGTCCCGATTGTATGCATTGGAAGTGGAAAAATTGTTTTACTGCTTGGGTTGGACAATATACAGGTCATAGTACGTCTCCAACAATTATTTCAGAAGCAGTGGTCAATTATGATCTTCGGATGTGACACGCGTATTTTGGTATGATTAGTTCAAAAAATGACATGAATGTTTTTTAGGCGTCCACTTTGTTTTTCAATTTGGGTCAATTCATTGCTCCTCCTGCACATTATACTATTTGTGGAAAAGAATATCATACTGTTTATTACTTAGCCGATGATATTTATCTAAAGTGGTCAACTATTGCGCAAACTATTTGTGACCCACTTGAGCTAAAAAGATATATTTTACTATGAAACAAGAGTCATTTAGAAAAGACGTGGAGTGTGCATTTGATGTTCTTCAATTTTGATTTGTGATCGTGTTATCTCCAACATGTCATTGGCGCAAAAATGATTTACATTAAATAATTATAGCTTGCATTATCTTGCAACATAATTATTGAAGATGAACATGAGCTCAGTGGACAAATTCAAGATCTAATAGAAGCACCGACTCCAAATGCAGAAATGGCAGCCAATGAAGAAAATAAAAAATTTCAATGGCGGCCAATGAAGAAAATAAAAAATTTCAATAAATTATCGCTCGTTATAAAAAAATAAAAATTAAGAATGCTCACTATGAACTATGAAAAACATTAATTGAACATTTGTGAGAACATAATATTAATTAAATATTTAATATTGTGTTTGTGTTGTATTATTCATTTAATATCAAATACTCGTGTTTTTCTCTTCCAATTATTTATTTTTTTAGTAAAATAATATTTTATTAAAAATTCAAAAAATTTCTATAGATCAAATAATTATTTTATTTATAGGAAATAATTAATTCAAATTTAATATATAAATTATAATATTTAATTATCATCGTATTATCAAACTATAAATAATTATTAAGAAATAGAAATATTAATGTTGAATAAAAAAAATATTCCGAGAATATTCTATTATAGTCCAAAATACAGTACAATGAGTTAGAGATTATTTTTATATAATATTAATGTAGCACAAAATGTACTGCAATAATTTCAGATGATCGAAGAACTTGGCTAAAAATGAAAGATATGTAGATTCGTGAACAATGATACACTTTATTATTAATTTTTTTAAAAAAATCACTCCACTATATATTTATTTATTATTCGATAGGATTATTCTTGTTCAATACTTTCTTTGCATTATAAAATATATTGTTGTATCCGTAAAAACTTAAATGCAATACTTTTAAATTTAGTATATATAAATATAAAATAAGATAAATAAATTAAACCTAAAATTATTGGGTATAAAAAATTTGGTTCATTTTTTTTTTAATCAATATGACTAAAAAATCTTGAGGTGTCAAAATTTTCCATTTGACAAGTCGAAGTATAACATGTGAAACTTATAAAACGTACGTTTTTTTCTTTTATTTTTGCAAAATATGTATTAAATTCATATAATTTATAAAGCAAAACTGATGTAAATCGTCAAGTGAAAGTGGTTCCAACCAAAAAGGAAAAGTTTCGTCCTCCCAAATAAGAGGAGTTGGGTCCTGTTGGGGATAAAGGAGAAAACTTAGCAACGTAATGTGCAACAATATTCATCGTGCGTCGAACATGGACTATCTTTGTGTCTTCAATTTCATGCATTACCTTCAAAACTTCGAGAGTGTGGATTCCAGTGTAGCTTGAATCCTTTCTTGGGATGGTGATTGTTTGCACCGTCAAAAGAGAATCTGTTGGCAATATTTGTGCTGGGCAGCAGTGTCGTTCCTTGGCCTTCTTCAGTCCTCTGATAACGCCTCATTTTCCGAAGAGCCCACGAGCTTCGTCGTATCACGTGTCAACATCTAATCTCCAGGTTCAAGGTTTGGGCAGCTTCCATTTATAATCAGGTTTTGGCTTCACCTTTATTGCTTGTGGGGCTATATTTGGACTCGAGGTGCTTCCGTATTATTCCAAATAAGCCATGTATCCTGAAAGTTGGTGGCTATACGTACAGTAATCTTTCCCCTTGTGAACTTTCTTTTGCCGCTCTTTCCACGTCGTCCACATTTGCATTACACATTCTTCACATCCAGATTTGGAAAATGATCCCGCAACTAGCCACAAAACTCCGAGGTCGAAGCTCCATATCTGGTTTTCAGCACTTGATGAAACTTTGTATCTTTCCAGAGGCGAGATATAGTTGGGCAAAAGAATAAATAATGGGCAGTTGTATCCATCTTATGACCACAAAATTGACAATATCCATCTACCGGAACATGGTGTCTTGTAGATTAACGAATTCCATGTGAAACTCGCCAAAAAAATAATCCTGATTTTAGGTGGCAAGTTGAGAGACCATTGCCATTTCCACCAGCTTCGCGACCCATTCTCGGAAAAGTTTCCAGTGGATCATAACAACCAGTCTCCTTTTTATAACCACTTTGGAACAAGTATTTTCCTTTGTCATCGAAATACCAATGTAGCTTGTCTGGATTTGGGATGCCTGGAAGCGGGATCCGTTGGATTTCTTCATTCACATATGCTGGAAATCGCGCCCCTGGGCTGATCTCATAGTTCCTACTCAATATGCTAGAATCCCATTTCCCATTAGTAAATCAGTGACTGCACTCGTCATGATTTCCTCCTGATTGGTGCGATAAAAGAACATTTCAAAAGGCTGGAATCCACCGATCTTCGTATATACTTATATGCCCCCATCGCCAACTTTCCAATACAAACCATATTGAATAAGATTTCGGTTCCATACCATAGATCTCCATACATAAATCATAATAGGCAGGGGCGGAGCCACCCATAGCCAACTTTCCAATAAAAAAAAAAACCATGTTAAAGAAGAGTAAATCGTATAATTTTTTTATAAAATATCAAAGTTTTTAATTTTTAAGAGGGTGAGTAAATATATTTTCATATTTCACTTTTGATTTTGGTGAAAAAAAACCCACACATTACCTTACATAAAAAAATGAAAGAAAATTACGTGGGTTATTATCCAGTCTCCGGAGAAATCACACTCATCCCTTGGCGCGATGGCCACTCTCTACAGTACCATACACTACTGGCTGGTCGACCGTCCAACGATCAGCCAATACGAGTGGAAACCCAACAACACCGTCGGCGCGTCTAAAGTCTTCGTCACACTCACCGTCTCCACCTATCTCAGCATCACACTCTTCCTCCACCATTTCCCCGTCCTCCCCACCCTTCCTCCTGCCGGACTCCGCCTCATCACCGCCTCCCACAACTTCATCCTCTGCTTCCTCTCCTTCGTCATGGCCATCGGATGCACCCTTTCCGCCCTCCACCAATCTCCGCCCCACAACCTCAGCTGGCCCATCTGCTTCCCACTCCACCACACCCCGCCGCGTGGACCAACCTTCTTCTGGGCCTACGTGTTCTACTTCTCCAAGATCCTCGAATTCGTTGACACCCTGTTGATACTCTTGAGCGGATCCCGTTCCCGGAGGCTATCCTTCCTCCACGTGTACCACCACGCGGTGGTGGTGGTGATGTGTTACCTGTGGCTCTCGACGTCGCAGTCGTTGTTCCCGGTGGCGCTTGTGACTAACGCGTCGGTGCACGTGCTGATGTACGGGTACTATCTGCTGTGTGCGGTGGGTATTCGTCCGTCGTGGAAGAGATTGGTGACCGATTGTCAGATTATCCAGTTTGTCTTCAGCTTCTTGATTTCGGGTCTCATGCTGTACCACCATTTCAGCGGGTCGGGTTGTGAGGGGATACGGGGATGGTGCTTCAATGCAGTTTTCAATGCTTCACTTTTGGCACTTTTTCTTGATTTTCATCTCAAAAATTATGCCAAAAAGAAGAAATTGAGTCAATCATGACTTTCAACTGACAACAATTATTTTTGTTGTCTTAAATTCCCTTTTTATTTTGGTTGATGCAGCTTCCTATATGTCTTTCTGCACTCATGATTGTAATTTGTAAATGAATATCATCAACTTTACACGCGCACACACACAATGAATAGAATGAAAAAAAAGCAGGTACTCTTCTTGGCTATTGTTAAGAATATGATACAGATAGCTTCATACTTGTTATTAGTGAAATTTGAAAATAAAAGGTAGAAGGAGAAGATTATGTGCAAAGAATGGAAGAGGTAAAGAATCAGTAGATTAATTAACAAAGAAGAAAGGAAGCTTTTATGGAAATATTCACTCCCTTCTGCACGTATTCTTTATACTCTCCTCTAATTTTGCTCGTATAAATTGCTTCATAAATTATCTTCATTTGCTATGTCGTCTCTTCCAATAAGCTTAAGCTACTAAGTTCGAGAATGGCCTCAAATTTTGGCACAATTGCGACTATCATGTCTAGTTTGGTTGCTATTTTATCAGGTATTACTCATTCTTTATACATTTTGTGTAAGTATGTGAAGAAGGGCGAAATTTATTTTAGTGTTATGAGGCAAGATTATTTGTTGGTGAGTATCTTGCACCTATGATCTCAGAGAATCTCGCACTCAGGAGTCTAAAGTCACCTTGGATGAGAGTGAAAAAACCAGCCTCGATCATGATCTGGAACAAAATGTGGTTGTGATGCTAGAAATGTTATGCACAAGATAAAACTAGAACTGAAAAAGTTCAGAGACAAAATCCAACGTTGCTCTAATGGTTTCTTTAATATTTAAATGAGCAATGTTTCTGTGCACAGGTATGAGATTGTCTGAATGCACGAGTTTCACTATAATAAATTACTGCAAGGACACCATATGGCCTGGAATCACCCCTAACAACTTCAGTGGTGGAGGCTTTGCTTTGAAACCCAAAGAAACCAAAATCTTCACCTCTCCACCCAACTGGAATGGGCGGATATGGGCCCGAACTGGTTGTGACTTCGACAATAATGGCACGGGCACATGCCAGACAGGCAGTTGCGGGCGAGCCCTCCAATGCTCGGGTCCTGGCAAGCCACCTTCTTCAATTGCCCAATTTTCACTCGGAGACATCGACTACTATGATGTTAGCCTCGTCGATGGATTCAACTTACCCATTGTCGTAAAACCTGTTGGTGGCAAAGGTATCTGCAGCTCAGCAGGATGTGATAGTGATCTACGGACAAATTGCTCATCCGAGCTTGCTCTCGAGGCTGATGGAAAGACCATAGCTTGCCAAAGTGCATGTAGTGTATTCAACACTGATGAGTACTGCTGCAGAGGGGCATACTCCGCTCCCATGGCATGTTTGCCCACAAATTATTCAAGAACATTCAAAACTGCCTGCCCCGCCGCATATAGCTTTGCCCACGATGATGCCACCAGCGTCATGACTTGCTCAAGCACAGATTATGTCGTTACATTTTGTTCCTCGAGGTACGTGAATAAACATTTCAGCTTGAAATAACAAGCATCGTAGTTGTATTTTTTGTAAAAGTAATAATTATCTTGTCAAAATGGAGCCTTTATTTGAAAGAGATTTGGTAATGTATTTTGTTTTTTTGACTAGGAATCAAACCGAATGCACATATCATGATGGGAAGCTTTCATGTAATGGATCAAGTGGCAGGTTGGCCAAAGTTACTCGAACCTGGAAGCTCCAGGTATTGGCGTTCGCTGTGGCTATTAGCATACAAGTTATGCTTTGACTCGGTTTTGTAAAAAGCAATATACATTTTTATGAAATCCCACATTTTTCATCAGGGAACTGAATCAATATTCTTGTAGCGCTGTACTTGTTCTTTCATCGAATTACCCTTTACATTAATTTTGGATTAAACTTTATAGTATCAAGGACAAAGTCTAAACAAATAATCAAAACATCTCAAATGATTAATATCAAAATTTAAACATCATCAGTACTAGAATTGGTGGGGAGCGTCTGGCCCCTGCAGTAATGCAACGCAAGGACGACTCTCGATAGTCCAGACAGCAAGCTAAAATTTAGCCAAAAGGTCGACGAAGATATGAAGCCAATAATCGAGGACGGCCTGTTTTTATATTCATAACTTCCTGCCTTTCTCGATGTGGGAGAAACGTATCAGAGTCGTTTAGAGCCAAAAAGTATTTGATTCATCCTGTTTTACGATTAAAACAAAATGTTCCTTTGGATCGTTCAATCTCTCCTTATCATCATAAATAATATATTAATATAAAAATGATATTTTTATGAATTAATAAGTAATTTATAATAATGATTCGATTGTTTATGTAATTTGAAATCGTAAATGTGCATGTTATTATTAGTTTCAGCTTATTATCCTCTTTAATAATGAATTTTTATATATGTTTATTCATAATCAAGAAAACAAAAACTAACGTTCAATCTTTGTGCGCATTTTGATATAAATAATAGCTAAAAATTTATAATGCAAATTTTGAGGATATACAATTACTACAACAAATGACATTCTATAGAGAATAAGATATACAATTTATATATATATATAGACCTAAAATCCCAGACTTGAATTCTACATTTCTTGGTTGCGTTTCCCCTGTATTCTCTTTACAATTTGAACTGTTTCATTCATATTTCTACACCATAACTCATCCCGCACAAGATGTTAATAAACATGCTAATGCATATCATGCATCTTGAGAGATCCAAACCTTGGTTGATGTAAAATAAGCACATTCCAACATCGATGTGGTTTCGACGTGGACTTCTCCAATCTTGTGGATGAGTACCGTTTTCATGATGGGCAATCAGCACTGTCCTCTTCAACAATTTTCTCTACAGGATTCTCCTTTGCCCAAGCTGCCGCATCTACATATCCTAGCTCGAAAAGGTTATCAAGGACGTCGTCTTCTGCTGGTTCCAGTGCCCAGTTAAAAAGCTGGTATAGATTAAGCGAAATAAGGAAAGAAATTAAGTCATAATACAAGTTGAAAATACAAAGTTAACAGGGACTATTATATTATATTAACTTGGTTTGGGTTATGTTTTTGGGGTTATCGTCGGGGGCAACTTTTTAAACGGCTCTATGTGTGTGTTTTTTTTAAAATAGTAATCTCAGTTGTATTTCAATCTATAGAGGAAGACTATTTTAGAAACAAAACACACAATGAGTCCAAGTGCTATAATTTCCTCGTTCTTGTAACCCAAGGTATAATCAACATGCAAGTGCAAGCCTTCTACGTTACTTCCAAAGCATATCCTATGGTTCCCAACTTACACGCCATGGAAATTATTACTAAGCACAGGGTTATCACAAGTTGTGAGGCCGTAAAATACCTGTCGTGGACCAGCCCGGTTTTCCGGATTGCAGTCGGGACTAATTCCAATTCCTGGTATTCCTAAAAGACCAGCGGGGAATGCACAAACACGAACCTGTGGCGTAGAAAAAACAATATTTCTTTCATCAAGTAGCTTCTAGTTTATGGAGATGTCATACCAAGTTTGAATGAATATATATTAATACAATATATCACCGAGGCGATAAAAGACAATAACCAACTGTTTGAGTATGCAATAATTTAAAATATTTCAATTTGTTGATGAACCTTATTTTTATATGCATCACATTTGAACAAACAAAGCGAAATGTATACCGTTTGAATGGCAGAAGTCGGAGGCATGAACAATGTCAAGCCGCCATCTATACATAGTCTATTACGGAACATAGTTGCAGGCCTCGGAGCAAGATAACTGTGTCAAACTTACACTTTCAGTTCAAACATATTATCCGATTTACATGAAGTGCATTTGGAAAAAATATTTACCCAGGTATAAAAGACGACGTAATGATCGCATTAATAAGATCTTCCTTAGAATCAAATTGGTCAACCAGTAAACCCCTGGGTCTCCAAAAAATCTGTGTCACCGCAACTGAGACGAAACCAAAAAAATCTTGTCAAACTTCTGCTTTTAGAGCCCAGCAAAAATTATTATTTCCATGTGGACTTGGACTTCACAATCAGTTAAAAAACGAACTATAAATAAGAAGAGCTTGCTTAAGTAAAATAATTTCATACATAACGGAAAGACAAATCATATCAGCTACTAAAATTCATAGTTTTAACAAAAAATAGATAATGCTAGGCAAACATCCAGCACGTCCTAGTCAAATAGATTTACTACATAATTGTGACAACATGCTAAGTAAAGCAGCCCATCATTCATATTGGATAATAAACTTTATATGCCCAACAAGATATATATTTAAACCAGATTCTCCTAGCAGAAGAATCACGACCAATAGGGCTAGATGAATATAAACAATACTCACCACGGACTCTTCCATTGGATCTGACATGAGAATCATCGGGTAAAAACTTGTCCAAAATATCTCTAAGAACAGCCTGAAAAAATTGCCAAAGAATATATAAATGCTCAAACTCCCATATATAACAAGGCAGGATTTTGATTGAGTTGTGTGGCTGATACTAGACACTTAATTATAATGACATTGATATAATCAGTTTCATGTGGTGAAGTTTTGACACTCAAAGGAAGTTACTAAACGTCTGATTATGAAACCTCCAATTTTACTCAGAAAGATATGTACTACATAAAACACAGCAGCAATAAACAGGCATGCTTAAAGATAGTCACTGCTAGAGTGATAGTCCTACTTTATTCCAATATATTGCGCAATCCCATGTATCATATTATTGTGTCAATGAACAGAAATATATTTAAAACTTAGCACAAGCTATTTACTGATTGGTGACCTGGTTCATACTTCTCACACGTTCTTATGATGAAGCCAAAATTTTTTATCCGAGCATCAAAGGAAATGGTTATACAAGGCAATGTTGCTAAGACACAGGAAGAAAAAGAAAAAATAGAAAACACACCGTTTAGCTTAATGGTATTACCTTTCTAAAAAAGTTATAAAAAAACTAAAAGTTTCATCTAAGCCCCTGGCCATGTTTGATTGTTATTCTTTGTCATCTGTTCTATCCAAGTTACATTTTCAATCCTAAAATAAAGCTCAAGTTTTATCAACATTTTCACTCTATATCACGTTCTATTTTCATATATTATTTCAACTCAAATACTGTTTTATTCAGATAAAGTCCCGCAAGCCGTGAAATCTTCAATCAATAACCGTATCTTGTAATTGGTAAACTTGGTTGGCGGATGTTCATACACCAAGGCGGAATGCAGTCCCTCGAAGCCTACAATCTTCAGCCAATATCTTGGTAACCTTTAACGCTTCGTGCATGTCGGCTCCTGAGGCAATCACAGCGCATACAATGGCACCAGCAGATGCACCAGCCAGTGGGGTTGTTTCCTGTCTCCAGTAAAAAAATCCTACTTATGAAAAGGAAACATAGAGTTGACAACAAGGGAACTTCGGTAAGAACCAAAGTCTTATAACAGAAATCAATCAAAATGCTCATGCTTGCAAGACCAATATAAAAAGATTGTTTAAGTTCTCTTAGTTAACCCACAAAATTAAATTTAGTCGAGCAAATTCTAATGTTTATCAAATACTCAAGGTCGTGGCAGATAGGATGTGTACACATCCCAATTGTTGTACCAGCATCACTATGAAACTCAGTTAAAGAAATACCAATCATATAAAAAAACTCAATTTTCATTTCAATTTAAGGGCTGGGTGACGCACACTTTGGCCAATGATATAGTTCCTTAATAAATAGTCTCACATTGTCGTCAAATACTTCAAGAATCATCAAAGAGATAAAAAATGAACAAGCATAATCATCAAGGAAAATAAAAGAAATGAAAAAAAAACAAGTAAAACACACAAACAAAAAGAAACAAACACCTTAATGTAACCATTCTCAATGAGAAAATGAGCAACCCCAAGATGGTAAGGAAACAAAAGCCCCGCCGCAGAGAAACTGAACCCCGGGCTCGTCACCGCCTTCCTCCTCCGCTCCGCCTCCACATCTTCCACCCTTTGCTCCCAGACAACATCCGGCTGAACTGGGTCCTCGACCACTGCCGCAATTTTATCCTTCCCCCGCTTCCTCCACCACCAATCCCCCTCCTTCTCCGCCTCCACAAACGCCTCCACGGCCTGCAGCCCCTCACTATTTCGCTCTCCTCGTCCCTTACCCTTTAAAATCCGCGAAGCTATGCCGAGAAACAGTTCGCCGGTGGCGACGGCGAAAGACTTTTTGTCTTGCGGTGGCGGTGATAGGGCTGTGTTTTGGTGCTGCGGTGGGATTGCTTTGGTGGAGAAAGACATGGTCCTCAGTGGGACGGTGGCGGTGGATTGGAAGAAGACGGCGGAGGCGGCGGCCGTCATCCTGGACGGGGAGAAAGCCAAAGAGGTGGCTAGTTTTTTCGTTGTTGGTGTCTTCAACAACATCGTAACCGATTCTTTCTTCTTTTAAACATCGCGGAATTTGGTACTAACCTTTTGTCGTACACCTTCCCTATGAACCGCCTTTTCAAACACCGATTCTTTGACTCCCCTGTTAATTATTTTTATTTTTAAATTTCTTAAATTAATTTTTTAAAATTATTATTAAAAATATATCAAATTGTTGGAATATTTCATGTTCGCAATCTAATTTTGATTTTAACAAAACTTGTTATTTTGTTTCTAATGAATTTACCTAAGTGCGCAGAAAGTTACCAAGCCAAAATTAAAGTCATCGAGACGCAAACTGAAAGTGCTAACTGATTGCCCAAAAACTGAACCAATTCAACCAGAGCCGTACATGTGTTGAATGAGGCCTGAAACGAAAATTGAAAAATTGGCCCTCTTGTTGCAGTAATAAATATAAAATTCAATTTGCAAATAACAAACATACTAATAATAAATACATAAATATACCAATATATTACATCAATAAAAACACGAAAAATATTTAAAATAACTACATAAATGCTACTCGTCTAGCTGTTTTAGAGGCGAAAATATTTATCAAATCTGTGTAATCCAATTGTCGGACCATTTTTTTCTCAATCGACAACATAACTAGCTCATTTAGTCTATCTTACGACATTGTTGATCGAAGATAATTCTTGATTAACTTCAACTTCAAGAAGCTTCTTTCAGCCGATACAACTTTTACTGGTATGATTAACAAAATCTTATAAGAAATATAAGTATTTGGAAATAAACGATGCAGTTTCGTCAAACACTGCATCATATCAATTGCTCTTTTTTCATTTGTTGTATAACATCTCATGACCATCACCTCTGAACACAACTCATCATCATTAATGTCTGAATGTTCATTGTTACTCAGAAATTGTTGAAGCTACATACAAGACTTCATCAAACTATTTAAATGCTCTATCTTTAACTTGTTAATAAAAACCCAAAAAACTTTTGACATTGTTTAAATTGTTCAAACCGAACTTTAAAAGAAGATCGAGGTTGATCAATTATAAACAGAAAATATTCAACTCTAAAAGCCTCTTCACCCGATTGTGTCACATTATCACTGTCACTTTCATCAAATTGTTTTTCTTCGAATGATGCGTTTTTCTCAAAATTTAGGTTGGATCCCCATTTTACTTGCCATTTGTGTAGCTTCATCCATGGCACTAGCAAACCCATGTTCTCTAAACTCGTCAAGAAATTGAACAAGTTTTTGTAAAATATCGATCACAATATCAATATCTATTTTTTCAGATTGAATAAACTTACTCACAACATTTATTACATGTAACAAGTTATACCATATTATCGTTCCAAAAAAGAACTCAAAACTCTCAAGATTATATAGTGCCAAGGTCTCAACATTACTCTTTGTTCTAGAATCTTCATATAGAGAGTCATGTTCTAAGTTTTCGTTCGATTCACCCAAATTGACTTCCTCATTGCCATATAAATCACCCAAAATGAATTCTTCAGTCGATTCATTCAAATTTCCAGCCTCAGTCACTTCTTCATAATCATTGTGATTTTTTTGTTATTCAATTAACAAATTATTCACTAATTCCACTCTTTCTATTGTGCTAGTTCTACTAAAATATTTATTAATATCTCCAGCTTGACTTTGAATTAATGACATTTCCCTTTGTTTCATTTTTCTTTTTTGAGCTCCAGACCGATATTTAAGAGGCATTTTAAATTTCCTTTTGTTGTATCCACAAGTGATTAAAAATGAATTATTATCAAAATTTCCTTGAGTCGAAATAACAAACTACAAAATCAAAGGAAAAAAATTCCATAAAATAACGAATTTAATCTTTTAACAGTCCACACATTCAAGTTCTATTCACAATTAATTTTATTTCATTAGACTATCCACTGATTCATTGTACAAGTTGCACATAAAATTTATATAAAACTCTTATTTTAATTATTACTAATTAAAGAATTTAAATCATGCTATGTGTGTTTTAGTTATATATTTAATTAACATGATCTCTAAGCACATTACATTGTCCATATCAAAAGTAGATTTCATTTGCATTGATAATCTTTTTGTAGGGGACCGTAAACTTTATTTGTTGAATTGGGACAAGAATTAGAGTTGAGATTTAGAGTGAGCTAGAGAACAAATAACATATACCATAT
>NC_133314.1:16943556-16975526 GCF_012295235.1 Primulina huaijiensis | reverse complement strand
TATATATATAAATTTGGGCCCTTTTATTGGGCCAGGCCCTGAGGCAACCGCTTGGTTGGCCTCATAAGAGGTCCGGCTATGAGTTCAACTGATTGACTAGCTGATAGGTAGTTCAGCAGAAAACTTCAGACGCCCGGCTAGCTGATTTCACTACTTCAGTTGAACTGGTTAGCTGGATTGTTCATCAGTAGAGCTCTTCATCACAGTTCAAGACCAGTTCAATTGACCAGTTCATAACATCAGTTAGGAACCGACCAATTTGCAGAACACGACAAGTTTATCTCAATAGAAACCAGCTGTGCGCATTTAAGAAAAGCAATTGTCTAGTCAAAGGACAATAATGGACATTGCAGCAGAGCTTAAAGTCAAGACGTTCCAGAATGACTGTCAGAAAGGATAAGACACAAATATCGAGGAACAAATTCAAACTGCAACGGACACATTTAATGAGTCTTGATGAACGACCCCGAAGCTTCTACAAATACAAGATCAAGACCATCAACAAAAAGTGTGTGAAGATCATAGAAGAAGAGAAAAATAGGGCATGCCAACAGCTTAGTCTAGAAGCAAAATTCTCAGTGTGTGAGAACACTTTCGTGTTGTATTCATATATCAGTTCTCACACACACACACACAAGATCACTCACACATACAAAAATAGAGCATATTGATAAGTTTAGTGAATCTTGCACAAAGACGTTAAACTTGTGTATGTAGTCTTTAACACATAGACGTTAAACAAGTGTTGGCTGAGACTAGGAGTACAGTTAGGCAGAAGGGTAAGTCCTAAGCTGAGTGGGTTTGTAGAAAATATTGTATAAATCAAAGTCTTCTAGTGGATCCTACTTGAAGTGGTAGAAGGGGTGACGTATGAGCAGTTGAAGTCTCCGAACATTCATAAACATATCTTGTGTATTTAACTGTTTAAATATTGTTTACAAACTGATTTGATCAGTTCGAGCAGTTATCAGTTCAGTTCTCACCATAACTGTACTGATATATGCAAGAACTGATCCCCCTTATTTCAGTTACTCAGTTTACACAAATTAAAAGGCTTTCAAATTAGTCAGCTTTCTTAACGAATGATTATTTCGAGTGTTTTCCACTTGGTTTTAAACCAAACTCAATTTAATTCATCGGTGTTTATATTCTTAGAACACGAGCTATTGAAGCTAATGGAGAACATTGTGTTTGAAGCACCCTCGCAGGTGTCAGAACCGATCTTGTTGTCGATGTCAATCAATTAATTAATATAGTACGGAAATAAAATGACTGACAGATTGAATACTCAAAATAATTTAAACAAATAACACTTAGACTTTGTGAACGTTCGGAGACTTCAAATGCTCCTACGTCACCCCTTCTATCACAAAGATATGATTTCACTAAAAGAATTTGATTAATTACAGGAGCTGTAATAACCCACTTCATTTTGATCTTAAACACTGCCAAATTGAAACTTTAGTATCTTTACAAATTTATCAGTAAACAACTGATATACTTTTCTTAGCACAACTGATCTCAAAAGATCAAATACAACAAAAATGTGCTAGTGCTTTTGCTCAATAGATATCCTGAAAGCTATGAATATATCTGATAAGTGTGAGCTTTTTCGTAACTGATGTTGAAGGCTTGAATTAAAAAATTCACTTAAAATGAATGTGCGCGAAGTCCTTTTCTCAGCTAAACTCCTCGGTTATTTATAGGTTTTGCTTCCAACGGTAATATTGAATGCAGTTGAATGATTTATATCCGTTGATTTTTCTTTTCTGAATGTGTCAACATTCTTCTGACAATAGTATACTGTAGCGTTCTGATATACGGAAATAAACTGACTGACAGATTGAATACTCAAAATAATTTAAACAAAGAACACTGAGATTTTGTGGATGTTCGGAGGCTTCAAATGCTCCTACGTCACCACTTCTATCACAAAGATAGGATTTCACTAGAAGACTTTGATTTATACAATGCTTTGTACAAACCCACTCAACTTAGGACTTATCATTCTGCCTAACTGAACTCTTAGTCTAGACTGAAGGCAGCACATTTCAACCAACACTTGTGAGACAGATCTTCTATTTGGACCATGCATGCAAAAATAATATTTTTTATATCAAAAATTTTATTTTTTTTCCGTAAATATGGACATGGTTAACCTGTTTCATGAATAAAAGATCCATGAGACCGTCTTTACTAAACTATTAACTTATACACATGTCAAATAAATCCATTTAATTATGATTATTAACAAGAAATAAACATATTAATAATAATATTGGTTATACTGGTTATACAAATATTATTTATAATATGATAACTACAATTCAATTTTTTTTTTGAATTAAAAGCTCCAATTTTGCTGAAGAGGTACTCTGTAATTTGGATCAGCCATTCTCAATATAAACAAATTTCCTTGATTGCCCCTTGATACCCTGCAACACGATTTATAAAAAATACGATTGTAGGCAGAGAAGTAAGATTGAAAATGACATGATAATCAATCACATGCAAGGGTAAATCTTTTTTCTTTCCCCAATTATTATTATTATTATTATTATTATTATTATTTGAAACCATCCATTTTTGTCCTTCCTATTATTTTTAAAATCCAAATTTTCATGTATTCAATTCAGAGTTTTGATAACGTTTAATGACTTTTCAAATAATAGACTTTTATGGATTTGATAGATTTTTATTGACTTTTACAGAATCTCACAGATTTATAAACAGACTTATGTGGATTCATGTAGACATTTTTCAAGATTTTTATAGACTTTTTGTGAAATTTTTTTTTATAGAATATTATAAATTTTGTACTTAATTATAATATATTATTTTTTATTAATTTCTTTGAGCCAATAATTAATTGACATATATAACATATTCAGTTTGAAATAGTTTTTCAATATTTATATTAATAAATAAATTTACTTATTCAAAAATTAAATCATTTAATCTTTACATGTATATATATGTGGTTTTGTATGCATGTTTGTAAATTTTTTAAAATACATCAATTGATTAATCTGTAACTTTGTTTTTTAATTAATAATATACATGTGAAAAGAATATTATTTAGCATTGTGTGGATATAATTTTGTACAAAAATATCATAGCTTACATTAAAAATGCTAAAAAGAATTTAAAAAATCATGGTTGTTGCGAGATTATTCAATTATTAAGAATTAAGCTCTTCTTTTATTATTATTGAATATTACATTAATTCGTATAAATCATAAATTAAAAATCACAAAATCAATTCTAGAATTCAAAATTTCCTATGATATTAAAATAAAAAATTATTAAATGAACAATCAGCCAAAAAATGAAAAATATGAAAAATAAATATGAAAATATATATAGAGATACACTTCGAAAATTTGAGAGTGTGATAGAGATATATGAGAGGAGAGAAGATAAGAAGAGATGTGAAGTGAAGCGATAGAGAGATGAATAAATAACTTGTGTATGAGTTAAAAGTTTTAAAAATCCATCCAAATCTTTAGGTTGGACCAAATACAATTTTTGACAATTTATTGTTGTACCTTAGGCTTTCATGTTTGTATGTTAATGAATTTCATGAAATTATTAAAAGTCTATTGAAAATTCGAATACCTATAGACTTTTATAGAATTTTTAAAAGTCAATGTTGAATACCACTTGACTTTTTAAAACTCTATGAAAGTCTATTTTGAATATCCCTATACTTCTACAGAGTATGTAAAAGTTTTAATTGAATACATCTAAACTTTTAAAATCTATAAAATTTATTAAAAATCAATAAATCTCCTACATTGAATATATCCTTAAATCAAGGGCATTGAAAAGAATGAAATATCTACGTGCTAGTGAATTTACCATGATAGAGTTAACTATTAATAATATATGCTATTAATAATATATGAATTAATATCTTTAATAAATAACTCGTGGTATATAGGTATCTTCATATCACACTACTACTCCCATATTTCATATTTATCTTCCCATCAAGTTTCAATTTTAAAAAAAATTACTTCCTCCTCCATTTTTACCCGCGAGCAACTATCTGCTATATACTAGTTGCAAAAATTTAGATTAACCATGTGGGTATATTTTGCTCAAAATTGGAAAACTCAATCAAGTAGATGAAATAGAAAAAAAAAACTTAGGGATGAATGAAAACTCGGGCTGTATATCTTACCGTAACTCATCGTCGAGATATGTAATTTCGAGCTGACCACGACCACTTCCACGGGACTTAACCGGTATCTATGAAACATGAAAAGAATAAGTATGAGATGATCAGCCGATATTGCAGCAGTCGTCTACTCGAACTTACTCAAAGTTTGACTAGCTCGAGTAAATTTCAAATCATTCGGACAACTTATGGACTACAGAGCAATTGTATATGTAGTAAAGTTTCATATACCAGAGCAGCAATCTTGAAAGAATCGAACTTAACAGCGACTCTTTTTTCATTCAACGGAACCAAGTTCGCTGTAGCCTACAAAACTATCACAACATTTATACAAACAAAAAAAGGAAACAACAAGCTTGAATGATTCTTAAGTGAGTTGTGCGATATTACCTGATTGAAAAATGGCCAAGTTTCCATATTTTGAGCCCTCAACGTATCCACGTTTATTGCCTGATAGATTTTTCCGTTTGGCCTCAGAAATTTGGGTCTCTGTCATGTCGGCAAAGAATGACAGCACACACAAGAAAATCATTAGTTACGGTAGGCAAGCTTTGTTGAAATTCGCACAATGATGGCAAAATTGACGAAGAAATAATTTAAACGTGTTTTTATACGCGGTTAATAATTTAAACGTGTTTTTATACGCGGTTTCACATAGACGAGTATCTCTATTCTCCCGAGTTTTATCTCATCTTATAACCTTTGAGTGATTAATTCTATATTATTTGTGAGATGTTTGTTCTCCTGTATTAAGAGAGTGTGTTCTATTTGAAAACACGGTGAATGGTTGTACAACATAAAATATTATAGTGAAATTCTTTTCATCTTACTTGTGGTTTTTATCTAATAATTTTAGGGGTTTTCCACGAAAATATCGGTGTACGATTTATTCTTCATTTTCATATTTATTATCTCAAGTTGCCGCACGTGAGACCAACATGTCGTATATTTTAAAAACACAAAAGATAATATACTGCATATAATTTGCATTGTTCATGGCTTTTCTAAGACTTCGGAACTCTCAAACACATATGTATAATTGTGTTTCAGGGAAACAGATAAATGGAAATGTGGATTCTAAAGAGAGAATGGATGTAAATTAAGAACCTCGTATTGTAGAATCGATTTAGAAGTTGTGTACAAAAGCTCCCATTTGCCATTGAGTAGATTTGACTTGAGTGGTTCCTTCACTTTGTTCATAGATTCAAGTTTCCGAACAATCTGAAACGAGCACATTTTCCTTAAACAAGCACCACCCAGGCACATCAGACTATTTGAAGGACAGCTAAAACCAACATCATGAAAATTCTTAAATTGAGTTTTAGTCGTGTATCATTCATTTATTGGTAATTTTGATTCTTTTTTTGCAATTTTATTTTTCAGTGAGCTGTATCAAGAACTATACTCGAGTGTAAACAAAACATCATTTGATTTAAAAAATAACTTTAGATTGAACATTTTTATCTAGTTAAACAGGAAATCATTCCAACACAACAGGTAAGTCACAAAATCGACACATTCAATCTTGCCTGCAAAAACAAGAACAAGACAACCCACCAGTTCAATACGCTGTTGGTCCTCGGGAGTGGCGGAGGCTCCACGGTCAAGCGGCACAATAGCCTCGAGAAGATCCTGCTTTAGGCTCTCAATTTCTCTGCTATTGTCCAAGAAAGAAGAAATAAAAGAAACCCGATCCCGCCATTTCCAAGACTTGGATAACTGTGAGCAGTGAATGTGAGTCGGAACTTCGTTGCCCCATTTTTTGGAGAAAAAATGAAAGGGTTTTGGAGAAGATTGATGTTGGCAAGGGCGGAAATCAGGTGAATTGTGGAGAAGAGGTGGGAAGGAAGAGGGGAAACGAAGGGTCGGCATTTTATATGAATGCGGTTTGTTTTGAATGTTAGTTATTGTACGTTATCTGTTTTCCAGCTCCATGCACAGACAAAAATTTGTGTTAGACGATCTCACGGGTCATATTTTGTGAGACGGATCTTTTATTTGGGTCATCCATGAAAAAATATTACTTTTTATGTTAAAGAGTATTACTTTTTATTGTGAATATCGGTAGGGTTGATCCGTCTCACAGATAAAGATTTGTGAGATCGTCTACCTACCCCTATAAACAGTAGTGCTAGATTTTCCAACAGCTTTAATTTATTTTATTTTATTTTATTTTATAGTCTTAGAAGTAGGAATAATTGGAGACATTTTCCCACCGTCAACTTCAAATTTAACGAAATAGGCCTACGACTGTAGAAACACTATATCTTATTACTCTTCGTAAAAGGATGACCAGGAAACGAAAAAGAAGAAGAAGAAATTTTGAATTCAGAATCTTCCCTCATAATTATTTTAAAAATCATCTTCTCAAATGAGTTTTCTAATCATTTTATTTTTTCTCCTCAACTTGTTACATGTTTTTCTCTTTTCCTTCTATGATGATATTGACCACAAACATCCAACTTTCGCTATTTTTCTTGTGTTTTATTCTTTGTTTGAAGTTCTATAATTTAGATTTCAAGATAATAAAGGAAAGGAAAGGAAAAGAAAAGAGAGTTAGCGAGTCATCAATTTTCATCACTTTTTTATTTTGGTTCATGTAGACTTGTTTTGATTGATTTTTAATTCACGATAGGCGAGTTCTCACAGATTTTTAATATATGAAGACTGTTTTTTTTTATTGATTACAGTTTATGTGGATTGGTTTCGTTGATTTTCAGTTCATGTCGACTGATATTCAATTCATGTGACTATTATTCATTATATATCTACTGAAAAGTCAGTAGATTTCCTAAATAAGGTCAGTAGAAAAATGTCTACTGACTTCTAACAGATTGTCTGTTGACTCAGACTCTCGGTAGACATTTTTTACTTCAAATTGATTTGATCGGTATAACAAGTTGTACAAACTCACTTCAGCTCGGTTCAACAATCTTAATGATCTGAAACTCCTAGCGCTATTTACTTCAAATTGATTTGTTTAGAAACTACTTTATTACAGTTACAATTGATTCTCACAATACAACAACGTTTGTGTATGAAAGATAAGTGAGAATATGAAGTGCACAATATTGATCTTTAGTCAATCTGATGAAAAACTAAGTGTATGTGCAATAACAGTTTAAAGATAAATCTTTTTAAAGATACCTCATCTTTTTTTTTTCCTTGTTCACGACAACTTTATTATGAACATAGAGATATTCTGTTTGTCTTTAGAGAATGTTGACATAATGATCTTCGAGTTGATTTGTTCTGCTTGAACATCTTGGTTCAAGTCATGCTGATGAAAAAATTTTTATCAGATCGAAATACTTGATCAGCTCAATTTATCTGTTCAATAAATCTTGAAGCCACTTAGGTTGATCAGCACTCTCGTAGTCTTGATCATTTTAGTTTAATGATCTGTATTAATATAAGCTTAAGTTAGATCAATTTAGTTTATGATCAACAAACCTTAGATATAAATTTTATCTTAACAATTTTTCTTTTTTTTTTTCCGATGTCAAAATTGTGTTGTCTGTTATGAATAAAAACATTTATTAAAGGATATGAATTCTTCATAGGTTAAACTTTTTTAATGTGCAAGCAGATATAGTAATAAAACATGAAAGTTTTGTAAGAATTATATCTCCTGATTTACTTTTTCTTGAATGGTTGATAAGAGGAGTGGCTTGGTTTGTATGTGCTACTCGAGCTACTCGAATTATGTCCATGACCACTACCACTAGAATTTTCACCGGGTGGCTTCTTATATTGAGATGATGAGAAGGAAGGCTTAGAATTCTCTTGTTCGTTGAGCTTTCCCCCCTCTTTTTTTTTTTTTTTGACATCACCCTTCTCTCGTTGTAGAACGGTAGCCATCTCAGAGATCTGGATTCCAAGGGTTTCAATGTGCCCTGTCAGCACAACTTCTTGTTTCTCAATTTAGCATATAAGATCGGCAGTGTGTCTATTTTGAATGTGCTTGAGTTCAGAATTTTGACTAAAGTGCATTGTGACAATTGTTGCGTATTTTCTGATCGCAAGCGCACGGTTGTCAAGTTTTAATATATGTGAATAAAGTATCGTTCCCACGAGGAGTGCGAATGTAAAAATATATCAATGCTTGTAATTAAAATAGTCACGACTTTATCTAAAAAAATCAATAAACGATTTGGTTTGCTCAGACGAATTAATTGCAAATAACTATTAATCTAATCACCGAATCGAGAAAATATCTAGAAGAGTGATTTCACTAAGTTTCTACGATAATCATTCCCGGTTGAATTTATATTCATGAATTCCAATTATTTAATGGCCAAGAACACTTAATTACTTTATTCTCCCTTTCCCAAGCGGCGAATAAATTGTATCAATCAAACTTCGATTCAAACATTCCTAATAAAAATATAAGTTTAAATGATAAATGCAAATGTGTTCTTACCTAGATCTCGCTAAAGTTATACGCCTTCCGAACGATATAAACATTCAACGATATGTTTCTAATGATCTATAATCCTAGTCCCTCTCCCAAGTTTTAAAATTAATCAGACAACAACAATTTATGGCCAGAAAATTGCAATCGAATAAAAACAAGAAACATAATTAAACCAAAACGGAATTCAATCATATAAACAACCACGTCAAATAATCGTGTCCACAAAGCTACATCATCCTCTAGACTGGAAAATTAGTTCATAACGAAATCTAAACAAAAACAAAACATGTTTGAAGTTTTAGACATCGCAACACTAGAAAATAAAGAAGTGAAAATTAGATGACAAATCAGAAGTGGTGTCTCTGTCCCCAGATTCATCGTTCTTCGTCTTCTTGATCGATCTTCGCACTCCAGATCTTCGTCTCGTGTGTCCTCCCATCTCTCGTGTGTATTTCTCTCCAAAAACGGCTCTCCTCTGATCTGACCTAGGTTCCCTTTTTTATTCTCGTCCACGGGCCGTAAACGAAAGCCCGTTTATGTGCTTCTCACCGCCACTAGCGCCACGGCGCTGCACAAATTCCTAGAGGGTGTAGCTATTCTTCGAAGTTGTGGCGCCTAGGCGCTGGCGCTTGTCTTTCGAACACATGAACGCTGCGACGCTACATTTGTGGCGCTGTGGCGGTTGTTGCTTCGTGTGATGACTTAGCGCTACGGCGCTTGTTCCTTTGGCGCTGCGGCTCTCCTATATCAGCCGTTCGACGTAAAAATTGTCCTTAATCGTCATCAATAATCCAATAGTGGTTTATTTCATGCACGACACAAAAACAACGAATACCAACGTAATTCTGTTCGAAACTAACATAATTTAAATGGATTGACAAATAAATTAAGTACAATTCTCGCACTTATCAAAAATCTTGAGCACCTCAGTAAGCTACTTGGTGAGATTTGTTTTAAAGAGTTCAAGGTCCAGAGAAGATGTCTTATGGTGTACTCTTAGTCCTGAGATTTCGTTATGCATATTGATTAGTGATTGATGAATGAAATTCATTACATCGAATTGTGGATATTCTGGATCATATGCCTGGTCTTGTTCTTGAAAATTATGAGGTGAGATTGGCGGAGAAATGTGTGTCATCTCAAGTTAAGGAGCTTTCGATTCTGTATTAGCTGAGACAAGTGTTTTCAGTTCATGATCATCAGCAACTTCCTCAGTTGGAGTTTCTTTGATTTGAGGCATAAATTGCCGGTCTTCTTCTTCTTGTGCTCATAGCTTTTGTGGAGTCAAGAGAGGTGGATTTTAGAACATACTATAAATAATGTCGTCAATGGAGGGTAGGGAAGATGTTACAAGCTGTTGTTATGTTGTTTTCTGCTGAGGAAGTGGTGGAGAGAAGTTTGAAGTAGATTCAACTGCTACCACCTTTTGTAATGGGATAGATGCTGTGATAATGGAGTCAATGTCCTTGAAAGTAGAATTGGAGCTAGTGCAGATGTCGTTGTGTTGTCAAGGTGTTGCAACATCTTAGCTGTTGTAGTTAAAGATATTTCTGGAAGAGCTTCAGAACAGTGCAAGGGCACTAGATCTTCCTTAAGTTGTTCATCATCTGGATGTTGTATATCGTCTTTGAGAATTTGATCAGTGGAGGGATCGGATTTTGTTCCTTGATCAATTTGAGGAAGCTTTTCTTCTTCTGCGTCGAACTGATTGATTTGTTCCTCCAGATCCATTTGATCTGAAGAACTTTATTCATGAAATTCTTCATAGGAAGAGTCAGTTGGAGCTCTGTTCTCATTAGACTTACTTTCATGAACAACCCATGTGCGTCTATTTTCAACTGGTTTATGACTGCAGAGTCATCATTTGTTGTTGGGTCATGAGGATTGAAGTTTTGTCTTTACTTGTTTATCAGGAGTTTTAAGGAACTTTCTCTTATCATCAAGGCCAAGAATTTTTTTCTCATCAGAGCTTCAGGAATCACATGAGTCTCATTCCATTCAAGAATTTGATTTTCCTGAGCTGTCATCTATTCGAGTTTCTATATAGTCTTGATCTCTGAATAATGCCCAAATGTCCCATTGTTTTCCCATTTGTCAAACTTTTTCAATTGAATTTGAATTTTTTTCCACTTCTTGCATTGCCAAATTGATGCCCGTTTGAACTGCTGAAAGCAGCTTGGAGGGTCATTGAGAATGTCCTTTCCTTTAGCTTCGGGATCAATTTGAGGTAAGCCTGATTCATGAGAAACAAGGTTTATTTCAACAATTTTGATGTCGGATAAAACCTTGCTGATCAGAACAGCTGGTGTGAGAAATGGTCTAATAGCTTCTTTGAAATGCTTTATCAACTTAGTTATTTTCTTCTTCTCAGGAGCTGATGAGAAGACTTGAGTAAGAGGTAGCTTCTCATGATTAGTATCAGTGCTTTCTGAGTCAGACACTTCAACTCTTAGTTTTCTTTTAACTGGTACTTTCTTGGGTGATTTTATCCTCTTATTCTCTTCAGTAACTTCTTTCTTGACCTTCAACATGCCATCTATAGTGATGATGTTCTTTGATCTATCGACATCGATTGAATTTTTGTTGAGCACCTTGTGAACACGTAGATTGGTTGACGGTCCAAGTTGTTTAGTGCTGTTTATTTGGATGAGAGATCATTGCCACCAAAATGTTGTACATGACAACATACCAATCGATTTTGATGTATGCAGTGATAGCACAGTCATCATTTCCAGTCTTTCTACTGTAAAGGCATTAAGGAATCCTGCTTTGCTATTAGGTACTTAGACGCTATGCTGTTCAACAACATAAATTCAATTTTCACGTCATTCTTCTTCCCGAAGGATTTGAGAGGGGCACCAGATAGTGAAAACTTGATTTTCATCTCGTCAATAGTTGCAGAGGGCAGCCTATTGAATTTAGTGATTTCTTATGTTGGCAAATCGAAGGTTTCAGTGAATAGTTGTTGATTGATGAAGAAAATTTGATATGCAATAGTGTATCAGCAACATAATTCTCAATCCTTGTAGATGCAAAGAACTGAGATACTCCTTCTTCATATATATGGCTGGAAGAGCCCAGAAATCCCTTTAGTCCGGTGGTTTCCAGGGTTTTGAACATGGTCACCATGTCATCATCCAACAGTAGGTATTCTACATCGAAGTCGATTTGAATAGCATTGCTGACGAATTAAGTAATTCTTGTTGTTAATGAATAATTTTTGAAAGAGATAAAGATGCTTGTAAGCTTGATTAGCAAGGAAGGATATCAATAATTGTAAAAAAAACAAATTGGTTAGTTTTTGAATATATATACAGTCATATAGGGCAAAAATGCCAATCCACGTGTCAGTATGTTTCTGGATTTTTTCAAAATTTGAAAGGAAAATTGGAACATGAGAGCCTTACAATTTAAAGTGGTAAATAAATATGTCGTCTAAAATTAAATTAAATACATGTCCAAATAATACTGATAATTGATCATCTTTATCAGTTTGCTTTTGGGTAACTTGTCGACATATGAGAGCTATACGATAAGATCGAGCTTATCACAAGCTTCAACTGTTGGACCATTTTAGCTTTGTGAACTCGAATGTTGTTTTATCAGCTTAATCTTAAAGTTTCTCCTAAAAACATGCATTATTAATTTAAATCAACAAGTCTTTAAGTATTTCTAAAATAAGAAAGTTAGTCTCAGATAATGGCATGGTGAAGATGTCTTCCACATGTTGATCTATTGAGACATGTTCCAGTCTGATGTCTTTCTTCATGACATGATCTCTCATGAAATTGTGTATTATGTCAATGTGCTTGGTTCTTGAATACAACACTGGATTATATGTAATTGTTATAGCACTTGTGTTGTCATAAAAGATCGGAGACTCATCAGCTTGAACAATCTATGAGTTGTTGTTGGATCCATAACAGTTGAGCACAACAACTCCCGACAGATAGATATTCTGCTTCACCTTTTGAGGTAACAATTGATGTTAACTTTTTGCTAAACCAAGAGACTAGTTTGTCACCTAAGAATTGACAAGTTCCACTTGTGCTTTTCTTGTGTATCTTACAACCTGCATAATCTACATCAGAGTAACCAATTGAATTGAAACTGGAATCTTTTAGATGCTAGAGTCCAACATTTTGAGTACCCTTAAAATATTTCAATATACGTTTAACAACAATATAATGTTATTGTTTAGGATTTTCCTGGAACCTAGCACATATGCAGACATCATGTTAAGTACAATAGTGAAACAATTAATCATATGAATAATGACACGTCAACATATGGTCCAATCTCATCTTTTTCTAGCTTGATTGAGGAGCTCGTTGGTGTTGAATCTGCTGAGCATTTCTTCATATCAAACTTCTTGAGCTGTCCAACTTTCAATCCATGAAAAAATGTCAGCTCACCTATCATTCTCATTTCAAACATGTCATACATCAGCTTAGAGAAATTTTCACATAGTTTGATGTTAGTTGACCCACAAATAATGTCATCTACATGTATTTGAACTAACAGAATATGATCTCCTCAACTGAATTTAAAAAATTTTTGTCAACTGTGCCGATTTGAAATCATGCTCAATTAAAAATTTGGATAATGTGTGATATCAGGCTCCAGGAGCTTGATTCAGACCATATAAATGCTTTATCTAATTTAAATACATAATCATGTAGTACATGACCCACAAATCCAGGAGGTTGTTCAACAAATACATTTTCTTGTAATAAACCATTCAATAATACATTTTTAACTTCCATTTGATATACCTTAAAGTCCTTAAACACAACATAAGCAAGAAATATCATGATAGCTCTAATTTGGCTATGAGTGCAAATGATTCATCAAAATTTATTCCCTCTTATTACTCATATCATTGTGCCAGTAATCTTGCTTTATTTCTGATCACAATACCATTTTCATCAATTTTATTTCTAAAAACTTGTCTTGTTCCTATGACAGATTGATTTGATGTTTTGGGGACTAAATCCAAAACTTTATTTCTATCAAATTGTCCTAATTTCTCTTACATGAAATTCATCCAATTAAATTAAATTAGAGCTTCATCGGCTTTATTAAGTTGATTTTGAGATATAAATGCAATATGCAAAATTCACAAATCATCTGTTTCCTAGGTTTAAGAGAGGCAGAAGGATTACCTACGACCACCTCAGGTGGTTGATTTTTGTTCCATCAATAGCATGATCTAAGGGATTTGAATTTACCATAGTAGAATATTGTTCTTGAATTGGGCCAGCTTGTTCCTCAACAAGATTAGTTTGATTTAGAACTTGATATGTTGGTGGTTCACCTAGATCTGGATTAACATGATATGTTACATTGTCATTCCTCAACTGTTCTTCTCAAATATATCTCACGATCACTACTAGAGCCAAGGTTGTTAGCATATAATCTATTACTTAAATCATGCACGGTACTAATATTATCAGATAGATGATTCATTTAATACCACATGCACAAATTCTTCAACTGTCAAAATTATAAAATTATAGACTCTATAAGCTTTACTAAGTACTAAATAACCTAAAAACACACCATTGTCAGATTTAGCATCAAACATGGTTAGATATATTTTACCATTATTATGAATGAAACACTTACAACAAAAAATGTGAAAATATGATATTTTTGGTTGTTTTCCTTTTTAGATTTCATAGAGTGTCTTTCCATGATTTTTGTTAATCACTGATCTATTTTGTGTATAGCATACAGTGTTGACAACTTCTACCCAAAACCTTTGAGAGATACCGGATTCTACAAGATAACATGGTGTCCGAGAAGTTGGTAAGGGTTGAAATAGGTTCAAGACCAAGAGATGGCCAAACAATTACCTCCTTGGCCTATCCATTTTACAGAACCAGTGCTGGAGAAATCGAACATAGAAGAATCTGTTCAGTCCTCCCTTATGAGAAGTGGAGTTTTCCACTAAAACTGGTGATTGTTTCGGTTATTTATGTAGAACCGATCTAGGCTGACTCTCCTAATATGAACAAACTTAAGTAAAATGGCTACACTAATATGGATCCTAACCTAAATATGACTCTTAAGGAAAGAAAGGTAGAGTAGGAGTTTATGACTAGTTGGCTCGGGCATACACAAAAATTTTTGCAAATTTTTTGGATAAGACTAGGGGACGAGAAACTTAAAGACTCATATCTAATTGGTCGGTAAAGAAAGTGTGGAAAACCACTTGGGTGTTATGAGCCTCGTCATTTACCCCAGGCATGACCAACTCAAAACCAGCAGTCATGACTGATCTCTCCTTGATCTCATCACCTCTCTTAGTATCTAAATAGAACCCACAAACCTTATACCAAACAAGCTCGATTGCCCTCTACCGTATTTATTAGCCCGAACCTACTTCAGCCTCTGAGCCCAAGTGTGAGAACCTAAATTTTTGGGCACGTAATTATTTATTTAAATATATACATGTATAAGAATTTTTTTTCGAGTTATGATACTTGTTGGGCTAAGCATGCATGAGTGAGAGTAACACTGGGATGATGACCTCCTGAGAAGTTCTCATGCGCCAAGCTGTTGACGTTGTGCCGCTTGATCTAATTGGCTAAGTGGGATGTAAAAGAGTGACACCAGATCTCAACGGGTAATACTGTCTCTGATGGGGATAGGGCCGATGGTAAAGAAAAAATAAGACTGATCGAGTACTCTGCGCTCCACAAGTAAACTATGGAAAGTAGAGGAATCTCAGTGCCTATGCCAAATTATGTTTACGTTTATACTTATGATATACTATACAAAATATGTTATGCATGATATATTAGCAGCCAAGCAGGTGTACTCTGCGCGCCACATGTAAACTATGGAAAGTAGAGGAATCTCAGTGCCTATGCCAAATTATGTTTACGTTTATACTTATGATATACTATACAAAATATGTTATGCATGATATGTTGCTTTTCGAAGATCATGTGTATTTGTTATGTATGTGCTTGAACGGCCCCCACTTACTGAGTGACGACTGTATCACTCATCCCTTACTCTACCCTTCTCAGATAAGTTAGAAGAAGAAATCGAGGAACATGAACAAGACCAGTTTTGGGGCTGATAATGAAAGGGATCGAGAAGTTATTTACTTTTCTCTCATTTAATTTTTTTAACTCAATTTATAAACGCTTCTGCATATTTTTATTGTTTTAAAAATTTACGTTGTAAAGATAGTTTTATGATTGATTATCAATAGTAAACTGGTTTTTTGTTTATATTATACTACGAGGCTTGTTGTTTTCAATTGTGTGGTTGTAAACGACACTGGTGTCGATTAACTCCGGTCTCGGGACGTGACACCGAGGCACATCCTACTCAGAGCTCGAATAGTGCTTGGAAGGGGAGGGAGCAACTACATACTCAGCTACTCTCTAACTAACCATGGGTCAGGACTAGAAATTTTTGGAAAAATAAAAGTGACTTACTAAAAATGTGAATAGGATAAATGGTATGAACCGACCACGTTTCAATCCAAATACTTGATCTAAATTTCATACTTCTTTTAGACCTAGAAAGAAGAGGTATTATTGATACCCCATCTGGCCATCTAGACGACCTGACCCGAGTCCGAACCAAAACAACGAACACACGAGCCCATTTACAAAGGTGAAGGTTGACCACCCACATTTGACACAATTAAGTCAGAGTAAGAACTAACACCTTACTTGAAGTTTGAGTTGATCTCAGCTCGAGAAAGGTCTTGCAAGAAGGGAAGGCTCGGATAGTTGAGCTCATGTCATGGTCATCCGTACCGAGCCCATGTGAATATTGCAATAGATATAGATAAAGTATCATGAACGTAAAACTCATGAACCAATATTTTATGATAAGAAGAGAATCATGAAGATATCAGGATGTATTTTTAAACTCCATAATCCATTAAGGATAAGATTAGGTCAATACAAATCTCATGATAGATCTCGTGTTTCAAGGATCTTGTCTTACTAGAGTTCTTTTCTTACAAAGTTTCTAGCTCCTCTCAACTCTACAAATGTCAGATACCTCTCAAAGTTTTTTATATACACACATTGCTATCACTCAACTCCACTCTCTTTCACTCTTAAGTTTTGTCTCGCTACTGATTTAAGCATCGGAAAGACTATGTCCGAAACATCTCCGATGCTTTTTAGCTTTTGTTTGCTCACGCAGGTTCGTATCAAAAGCTCTACTTGGTGCACATCAGATCAGTGAAGAATATTTAGATCACCAGACCAGAACCTAGGTATAAATTTTGGTCACATCATGTGCCATTCTTTAAAAATTAATTTATTATTCGTTCAATATTGGTTTACCAAACATTTCATTAGCAGCTAGAAGATTAAAAGCAATTAAAATAATTTTTTTGCAAACACTACCTATACATATACTAGATATTAATTTTCCAACTGAGGATACCCATTTGACTTTAATGCATTACATGTTTATATAAATTATANGCAAGTCAAAAAAAGAAGCATTAGTGAACTGGGGACATCCTCAAACAAAGCTGTCTCATGATATTTACTATTCGCATACATTTTTGCATTATTCTTCTACATATTCCACCTTGTCTGACTTGTACCTTATAATTCATATTCAAAATCTACACTTTCCAAAATAAAGGAAAGGGCATGCTTAATGGCTCATATCTCTCTATCCACATGTACAATAATGCAATTCAACAAACCCTTTTTTTTTGTGTTTCAAATGATTGCATGAGCAATGCAAAGACAAGGAATTTTTTTCATACAAAATTCAATTAAATATATATACTATTTTAAATTTTGGTAAAGATACATTTAATCTCATAATTTACAAGTTTTTTTTTTATTTTTGAACATGTTATCTGTCAATTCACGGTTTAATTAATCCAGTACCTTGAATTTTTCTCAATTTTAGTCATTTTTCACCGGAATGATGATGTGACATAAGATATGTCAGTAATTTCTATCGCAACAACAATTTTCGGTTCCGATGATACACCATCACTAATCCAATGAAAAGTACCACTAAAAAAACGTTGAGTTTCTCATGAAATCTAATAAAGATGATTTACTTTTATTCATTTGCTTACCCCGTGATGTACACGAAGCCAACCTCACCAACAGGCCGTACAAACACCATGCACGCTCATGCAACCTCTTTCAAGAAAAGAATCCCACTACTCTAATCCAAAAAAGTCGTAATACTAAATCATTTTATTATATTATTGTTATTATTATATCCACAAAAGGTGTAAGATTGTTGACATTTTTGTATTTTATATTATAAAATATTTTTCACATTATTTCAATTCCATATACGATCGATATAATCAGCGGCGGATGGTGGAAAATGTTTCTTTTCTTTTTTAATTTTTGGTCTACTTTCCAATTTGTTTTTCCTTGAATCCAAAAGAAACCTTATGTAATTACAAATAGTAGGTCTCTTGTCAGTTAGTTTTGCAGATCTATATCCGTGAGTCGGATCGATTCGATCCATACTCGAAGTAAAAACTTAATTATATTTTTGGCAGAAAAAAATAAAATTTTTTCATAAGTCTGCAGATCGGGTAGGAGATATGTCTCACAAAATTGACATGTACTGAGTCGAACTCATAGGAGTTTCCGTGAATCACTCACACATTAAACACATTGTTATAATTAAGTTCCACACAAAACTAGATTTCGAATTTAAATTATCAAAATGTCTTATATATAATATAGTAATGTGCTTTAAATTAATTTGACCATATATGCGCGCGCGCACACACACATACACGAACATACATATATTATATTTGTATATTAAAGAAGGTAACTTACCTACCGCATCTTTCTGATCTTATTATATGTGTGTCTGATGTAGGGTTTCTCAGGAGTAATATTGCAGAGTTATTTTGGCATTCTGTCCACCTCCATGATCGTCCAACGGCGAAGGCGAAGGCGGAGGCAGAGGCAGAGGCGGAGGCGGAGGCGGAGGCGGCCAGCTTGTCAAAGTAGCTCTGTAGATTCCTCTTTGAGAACTCCTCTTCAACTTCCATTAATAAACCCTAGCTAGCTCCAACAATCAAGATCATATTTCTGGTATCTCTACATCTTCTTTTATTTGAATTTTTTGTCATTTATTTATTCAATTCACTGCATTCCATCTTGTGTTCACGTTTAATATTGTATATGGATCAAAGTCGAAACCGGTATTTTGAAAAATTAGCATCTCTTTCGGTTGATCACATTTAAATTTAAATCTCTATGCTCATAGATAATTGATTTTGGAGTTTTATATAAATAGTATGGCGACGTATTTTATGTAGAGACCATATATATATATGTTTTTATATTATGATCAAATTCCAATNAAGTTTTGTACTTTATCATAAGTTATAAATATGAATCAATGTGGGAAAGACGAGAAAATCAATGTAATTTGAAGTTCAATTTTCTTGCAGATCGCCTATAAACATTTGTGAACTTAAATTCACTCTAAATATTTAAGATATATCATGTTTTGGAATATTTCGTTAGACCTCTATGTTATGAATTCTGATTTTTTTTTTTTTTGGGTTTCAAAAATAGGTGATTAATTAATTATCTTGATTCAACACATTTTGACTAGCAAGAGGGAGTTTACATTGCAGTAGGAAAAGAAAAAATGTAGAACGTTAATATTTTTTGAAAAAATATAATGTATAATAAATAATAAATAATAATAAGTAAAAAATGTGTGAGTTTTATGGATTAATAATGCATAATAACGAACTACTTTATGGAATTTTGAAATTATTTAAGACAGGAAAGTCAACCGCGAATGTCTTTCGTACAATTTATGGGCCCAAAATATATATTAATTATTTTTTTTTGAAACCAAAATATATATTAATTATATATTATTAATATAATGTTTATTTATTTATTTATTTATTAATTTTTGTGATGAGTAATGATAAATGGTCTGACCTCCACTTTTACATGTTTAAAGCACGATCCCAATTCGAGTGCGAAGGTGGGGAAATATCATTGGGTTTTGGGCACTAAAATCATAAGCATTGGATTCCTATATCGGCTGCATTGATATATATATATATATATATATATAATTCTAAAAAAATAATATGATTTATTTAATATCAATGTAGCTGCTCATTTCTAATTTATTTTCGTGATTTCTCAACATATTCATTTAATTGAATAAAATAGTAAATTATGTATTAATTTTTAGTTATGTGTATATTAGTTCAATCATAATTTAGTAATATTAGGATCAAATTCTTTCTATTTTACTAAAAATTATAGCTGATGATAACAGTACAACATAAAATTTTAAATTATACAACTGCTTAAACGACATATATCTATCGCTTTTTTAGAAAATATAATTATTATAATCCAACAATATAGACTTGTATTAAATGCAACCGTAAATGGTAAAAGTAAAAGGAGAAGAATTGTAGTATAGAGTTAAAAATTTCTAGAAAGTGTAACTCTTGTTTATAAAAAAGTAGTAATTTTTTACTAATCTACTACATTCTACATATATACACATATACATATTATGTGTGCGTGCCATTATCGTAAATATGTATCAGATCAATTGTCATAAAACACGATAATTTGATAAAAGAAAAAAATATACAGTAATCGATAAAAAAAACCCAAATAAATCCAAAATTTTATTTATTTAAAAAGTTCTTTAATAATATATATTTTTGAAAAACATGAAAGTCTGAGTATATATAATAAATGAGGACTTGATGCAAAAGCATATCTATGTAAAAAGTATTGACTTCAATGAAGAATTTTAACCTTGGCGTAATTACTCAAGTTCACACCTTTCTAATGTTTCCATAACTTTCGCGTAATTACTCAAAGTTCACACACAAATATCTAAATTTGGGTAGTGACACATCAAAAATATATTTATATAATTATTAATACATTTTGAATATTTTGTATCAAAATTAATTTATTATGAATACTGGAAATTTTGTATGAGATTAATTAAAAAAATGACAATTTTTGTACAAATGCAAAAAATATGTAAATAAACTTTTTATTTGAAATGAAAATTATTGAATTTTTTTTTTCATAAAATATGATTTGAATTTTATGAATTTCATTCGAAACTCTTTAAAACTCATAAATAAAATTTTACATTTTAAAAATCTCTAAAAACTTCAGGGTGATAGTTGAATATCATAAGTTTTAATTTTTGAGAATAAAAATGTCAAATCATAATTTTAAAAAATTAACAAAATAACAGAAGTAAAAAATATATTAAAATCTTACTTCTAGCTTTTAAGCTAAAAATTACCGAAGTTGAATCAGAAACATGTACTCGCCAACAACCCCAAATCACTTTTTACTAAGTTAGAATTCAGGAAGTCAAACAATTATTTAAAGTCATAAGCTCAAATGCTTTTATAATCCAACAATTTTATTCAAAATAATTTCTATATCTAAAACACAATTTGATCATAATAATTAAATAACTAATGTATCGTTTTCGTCCATACCGAATAAAGAAATTTAAACGTAGTGTTTGAGATGTTGTACAGTTTAAAAGACTAGAGTTGCACATTTTCCGTCTATTATAGTTTTTGGTAAAACGGCTGATATCATCTAGATTTACCCAATATTGTAATAATAAATATGGTAGCCATAAATTACATTCTAGTCTAACCCAAACAATGAATTCAACTCCCCACAATTACATTAAAATCACCAAACATAATAAATACAATATTTCAACTAGAGGTGTTCAAACTTCGGATAAAATCGAAACAACCGAAAATCCAAACTGAAAAAATCGAACACTAAATCGAACCGAAAACTGAATTTTATAATTCGGATATAAATGTTAAAATCGAAATTTTTTTGGTTCGATTTCGGATTATATATGTCAAAACCGAACCGATCGAAAAAACCAAAATTTCATTAAATTAATAATTTTATTTTTATTATATATTTTTTGAGATAATATCAGTGAATGATGAATTATTTTGAATAATATTTAGTTGATTATTGTTTACGTAATTCATTTAGACTTTATATTTAAATTTTTTACTAAGAAATCATGTAAAAAAATAACATATTATATTTTACAATATATTTATCTTATTAATTTAAATAATTGTATCAAAACTGAAATAACCGACCAAACCGAACCGAAGAAAAATGGTTCAGATATCGGATTATATATTTGTAAAACCGAAAACCGAAAACCGAAAATCGAAAANTTTTGGTTCGATTTCGGATTATATATGTCAAAACCGAACCGATCGAAAAAACCAAAATTTCATTAAATTAATAATTTTATTTTTATTATATATTTTTTGAGATAATATCAGTGAATGATGAATTATTTTGAATAATATTTAGTTGATTATTGTTTACGTAATTCATTTAGACTTTATATTTAAATTTTTTACTAAGAAATCATGTAAAAAAATAACATATTATATTTTACAATATATTTATCTTATTAATTTAAATAATTGTATCAAAACTGAAATAACCGACCAAACCGAACCGAAGAAAAATGGTTCAGATATCGGATTATATATTTGTAAAACCGAAAACCGAAAACCGAAAATCGAAAAAAAAATCGAAACCGAACCGAACCGACCGATGAACACCCCTAATTTCAACTCACGATAATAATTTATAGTAGGCATATATCCAACAATTCCAATAAATCTACCAGAACCACAAATATATTTCTCAACCATCTGAACAATTCATTTCTAGGCTATAAAAAACTCCAAACCTTACAATAATAGTATTTTGGAATTTCTACAACAGCTAGAACACATTTATAGAAAATTTATATATCTCTCTTAACAATTCTATGAGAGATTGAAATCTTTAAGAAATACTTGCGTCAGTAGTCTCCTTTGCCAAGATCATAAATATTCCCACTTATTTATTTTTAGTTTGTAGAAATTGTTGGAAATATTTCGTGACCACATATTTTTAATTAATTTTACATAGACCCGTTATTTAATAAAGAACTCATATAGTTAATTAATTTTACATAGACCCGTTATTTAATAAAGAACTCAATAAGATCATATGATCGAATTATAATTTTTAAAAATACAAAAAATAAACTAGCATGATTCATCTTATGTAGACCTGGCTGTGAGCCGAGTCGGACCCGGCCGTAACAGTCTAGGACTGTTCCGAGCTGGGCTTGTGAACCCGGAGGTTTGGGTTCGGGTTCAGATCCGATTCTGGGTCCAGGCCAACCGTTTTTTTTTAAAAAATATATCAAATCGCGTTAAGGCGGTTGAATTTTACCGGCCTAGCACAAGCCTTGGTCCTGTATGTTCAGTTCTTCAAAGAGACGTGCTGGGGCGGGTAAAATATACCGTCCTAGTGCACCCTTCACCCAAATCTTCTCATTTGCGCGCTGGGGCGGATAAGATAACCCACCCTAGCACGCCCTCCTCGTAACTTAGCTAACAAGTTCCTTCATTTTTTATCAAGTCTGCCTACAAATCAACTGAAACATGTAAGAGACGAAAAATATACATAAGTAATGAATAAAAACGATAAAATGCAGACTCGATACCCTAAACTCATGTAATAATATATTAAAATAATGCAATTAAAAATGTAAATGACACTCATCATTTTCACTTATAAAAACTCTATCAAATATTTCATTATTTCATTAAAAAACCTATTACATTTTCTCAAAAAAAAATCTATTACATTTCAACTTTTAACATTTTATATAAAAAAATCTATTACATTCCATTATGATCAATCACATTTAATCGTATTTTTTCTCGTCGTTGTTCTGAATATTCTCTCAGTTTCGTCTTGGTCTTCTTCATTACTTCTTCCAATTTTTTTGCCCTTGAGCTAGAACGTTTCTCATCCAAAGTATTTTCTCTAATACTAAAAGTTTCCTCCACTGTGACAGTTGAAACAGGGCAAGATAGAATATTGTTTTCCATTATAGAAAAAATCGGATATATTTGTGTTTTTTGCGACCATCATCGCAATATGTTGAAAGTTTCCTCATCTGCATCAGTAAAATCAAAAGTTGTGATAAAATAATTCTCAATTTCCTGACCGGAACGTGAGGATCCTCTTGGACGTTTCGTCCGTTCTCGTAATAAAAGTTATGTTTTAGTAAATTTAGAAGTAATATTACTAACAGTAGTATATTGTGATTCACGTTGAACGATTTTTCTACTATATTTGGTGTTATATTCATTATAAATATCATATAAATGATTTTTTATATTAAACAAATCAATGAGATATTAGGAACCATTTCCGTAGTATGATCTAAAAAATCATAATATAATGTTAAGATTTATTATAAATCATTTAATTTAAGTCTATGATCTAAAATAAAAGTACATAAAAATATTTTAAGAATTTCTAAAAAATATTTTTTTCATTTTGCTTTCACGGCATAAATACATTGAACTAAAAGATCATCACAAAATCTAATATGTTCACTAAAAATACATGTAATGTTGCAACAATATGTTAAAACTAAATGAGAAGTTGGATAATAAAGATCAGATAATTGGTTACTAGCATCATTAAAAACTTTTAAAATTTCACAAATACTAGTGCATATGTTCCATTGATTCGAAAAAAAAAACAACACGAGCTTTAATATGTTAATGAAAAATATACATAATAAATATTTATATTCAAAAGACGACAATAACAATTTATATGTTGAATTATAACGAGTTGGAAGGTCTCGTGCAAACTGTTTAGGTCTCATACCGTTTGTTTTGCTAAATTTATCTCATTGTTTCATAACTTCGAGATGTGTCTATAGATAATGAATTGCGTTCCTAATTGATTGAATATGTGATGCTAAATTTTTTTTTCATATTGAACACATGAATTTAAAATATGACATGTACATCTTATATGAAAAAATATATCACCTAGTGATGGTTTACATATTTCAATAAACTCCCTAAAACTAGAAGTATTAGCACTAACATTATCAAAAGAAGTTGAAAAAACTTGAGAAGTCATACTATATTCTTCTAAAATAACAAATATAAGTTGAGAAATATTTTGTGTCGTGTATGTTTCGTTAAGACATCTATATGCAATAAATCTTTTTTTAATGTTCCAAGAACTATTAATCCAATAATATGTAATACATATATATATGAACATTTTTTCCAATAATCACATCAAATATCCGAACACAAAGAAATTTTATCACTTAAACTAGAAAATTCTTTAATTAGTTCTTTTTTTTTTGTTCAACAACTAATTTTTGAAGTGTACGTTTGAGTGTATTTCGTAAGGTACGTGTAATAGAAGGTGTTGCACTTTTATAAAGCTAGTTTAAAACTAAAATAAAGTTGTTCGACCACACAAAACTTAGCCGTTTATTCCCTAAATTTAGCCTCAAAAGATTTAAAAAGTTGAGAATCTTTACCCAAAGGAGAATAGAATGTCGGAATTTGAGTTTGAGAATGATTAATACCAATTTTCACCGGATTTTTTTTCTCGAAATGCCGCGTTAAAATTCCATAATCATCTCCTTGTTGAAATTTATAAGTTTTTGAACAATATTTGCATTTGGATTGCATATCACCAGAGGGAAGCGTAACCTTTTTGAAATGTTTGGTAAAGATATCGGATGTCGGGCGAGACACCGCTCGAGTTTTACTTTTAGTTATTGTCATATTGCTCATGCTTTCTTGACTTTGATGATGACATGTTTTATTGTGCATCTTTTTCTCGTTATTGATGTTCCTCGTCAGAAAAATCAAGATCATAGGTGTCGACATTGAATTAAAGAAAATCGTGATTCTCGAACTCGAGTGGCATGATATCTTTGCTCTGTCCTTTGCCACCCCTACGACTTGATCTGGCACCACTATTTGTTATAAATAGAAATTGAAATAATTATGAACATAAATCAATAATTGATAATAAACCAGTAATCGAGACTTGATATTTTGAGAATCAAGAAATAATTGTGAATTACAGATTGAGAGAAAATTATAAAAAAAAAAAATTCGAAGGGTGGGGAGTATTTATAGGAGAACAATCGAAAAAACAATGAAACAGTTAACCCGTCGGTCTTTACAACAAATGTCATCGTGATTAACGGCCACAAAATCGTGGCCTTTGATTTCAAACTCAATAAGTATTAAAAAATTGTCTGACCCGACCAATCTGACAGGTCATGGGTTTTATTACCCATAAACCGTAACGAGACCGTCTTAGGCTGTTCCGGTCACGATTTTGAGTAATATTTTTAAAATAAAACGTAAAAGTTTCACTCCAATCAGTATATACGACACAATATACTTTTTACATAAGAAGTAATATTGTTAGAATATTAATACAATATTACTATTATCTTAAGTTTTGATGATTGACAAATAACAGCATCGAGTTGTTTTAGGATCCAACTATTTTTTTTAATGTAATTTCAGGTTTTCAGTCCGCCAGATCCAATTAATCCGTTCAGACAGTTCTTCAAATTTCAAGCCATAGAATATCTCATGTGTTGTGGGTAACGGTACATATGATTGTTGAAAATCAAATCTGACTGTTGGAGCTTTTCACCTATAAATATGCAGACTCGATATCAAATGAAAGTATCTTAACTCTCGCACATCTTTCAATCTGCATTCATTCAAGATTTCTGAGCACACTTAAAGATTTCATATTTCAAGCTGCTCCCATAGCACATGTCTATCCAAATATATTGGATCTTCAATGATCAATATGTGCTACATTACCAACTCAAACCATCAAGCTAACCGTTGAGTTATTTTTTATTGTTTTCTGGTAAACTAAGAGTTCTTAAACATCCAAATCTTGTAAAGTTATTAATAAGAGTTTTAGTTTAAGAAATGATAAGTTTTAGCTGAAATGAATTGTTACAAAATATTGTAAAACCGAAGTCTCTTGATAGAATCCTTCCTAAGTAAAAGAAGGAGTAACGTGGAGTGTTATCTCCTAACATCCATAAAATATATGTCTCACTTCATGACTCACTTTACATTCTTGCATATTATTTTCAAGTCATTTCTTATTAATTGCCTATTGCATTATATAGTTTATTACTAGTTAAGCCAGACCATTTTAGCACTTCATTTTTTAGTGGTCTAGCAAAGCTATCCATTCAAGTATATTTTTTAACAACCTAAAAAACTGTTAAGAACATGTCAAAGTTTCGAAAATTTTAAAAGAGTTTGTTCATCCCGTTCTAATATCTAATATGATCCCAACAAGTTATATTAGAGATGATTTTTCTAACTCTGATAACAATATTTTTAAATGGCATCTTTTGACAAGATTTCAATATTTTCTAAAGAAGAATATAACAATTCGAAAATATGCATGCAATCATATTTAGCAAATCAAGATGATAACATATGATATGTCATAATTGACGGTCTAATGAAGATCTTGAAATCCAATACATCCGTAGCAATATCTGATGGTGCTTCACAGATGGTGGAAAAGAACTGGTTTGAATGGAAGACTGAAGATAAAAAAATAAGACCAACCTTGAAAATGTGGACAAATACATCTTATACAAAACTCTCGACAATATCATGTTTAGCAATATTAAGATATGTTCAACCGCCAAAGAAATATGAGAGAAGTTGACTCAACTCTATGAGAACAACGATCAAACCAAATAATACAAACTAACCGTCGCAATCCAGAAGTTTGATAATGCCAAAATTAATCCCGACGATACTTCAATGAGTTTGATGAACAATTTAATAGTATTGTTATTTAACTAGCATCTCTTGGTAAAGAATACTATAACCACAAAATTGTTTTGAAGGTTATGAAAGTATTGCCTAGAGAATGAGATATAAATGCATTGTCTATGAGGGAGTCCAAGGATCTCAACAGACTCTAGTTGCACGATCAGTTGTTGATCTTAAAGCCTATGAGTTTGAGCTGGGAATCCGGATAGGAGAACATCCATCAACTTCACAACATACCAAAGTTCTATCAGCCACAACCCCAATTCCAACCACCAACAAAGAAGCGTCCAGCAGAAAATCTATTGACCATATAAGCAACGAGACTATATCTTTATTTGTTAAAATGTTTGGCGAATTCATGAAGAAAAATCAGTCTAAATTCAATTTTTATAGTAAAATACCAAGTTGATGGTAATCAGTTTTGTTTTAACTGTGGAAAATAAGGTCATTTTATTGCTGATTACAACATGCTGAAGAAATATGATAAGAAGCTATTCTAAAATAGAGGGCCCAAAGATGACAAAAGATCTTTCAAGAAATTAAGTCGTTTAGACAGTTCATATCAAATCAGTAAAAAAGACCAAGTCTTATAGAGGGCCATATCAAATCAAGTCGTTTAGACAGTTCTTCAAAGTTCAAGATGCAGAATATCTAAACTCTAGCTCCAAGAGATTATTTGTCAATTTGACGGATCAAATTATTAAATGCACTATAAATCCTATTTCACTGCAACCAATCAGATATGAGAAAAAGGATACTGCAAGTCAAGCCGTCTGTTGCGTGTTTTCTTAATTGCTCGCAAGTGCACGACGTCAAGTTATAATAAAATGTATTTTCGAGTACAAGTGTCGATCCCACGAGGAGTATGTATTTAAATGTATATTAATGCTTGTAATTAAAATAGTCTCAATTTTATTTAGAAAAATCACTTAAAAGATTTGTTTGCAAAAATAACTAAATTGAAAATGGATTTAAGTAAAATATAACACCAAACTTTTTATAGAAAATAACAATGGAATAAAAGATCTAGAGGTTTGATTTCACGCAACTATCCACCATGTGTAATTCCTATTAGCTATGTTATAAAAATTCTAAATTCTTCTTATTCATTAGCCCAGAATCCTAATATTATCTACTCCCTTTTCCAAGTAATAAGTATATATTGGTTATCTAAAAATGAATTGTGACATTCCCATCAACAATCTATAAATAAATAACATTTCAAGCACTAGATTCTTTATAGGCTTCAATAGCATTATAGGCCTCCCGAACTCTATAAATACTATGATGTATTTGTTCCTTTCTTGTTTATAATTTCCTCTTCCGAGTGATAAATTGCAAACATATAAATCATTCAACTTATGGCCACTAAATTGAAAGCATTAAGATTGGAATAATACAAATGAACAAGATGAAAAACTTAAATAACTTATGTCATAGATTCCAACACATGGTTTCTAGTTTTGTTCCATCATTCCTCTAGAAATAAAACATAGTTCATAATAACACAATCAAAACAACAAAACATAGTTACAAAACAAGAAATATCAAATGAAAAATAAAAGAGAGAAGAACTTAGAACAAGAGTTTGAAGTGCAGTTTCCGTCCCCGGATTTGTGCAAAAGATTTCTCAAGAACTTGATGAACTTGATCTTCAATCCTTTTTCAGCAGCCTCCACTCCTTCCTTGGCTCCCCCATAACCTAGATAGTGAATGATAGAAGCCTTTTATAGTCCTAGACAAGTCTTTGCACGCAAAACACAAAAGTCATCAACTTCCATGCGCACCACACCAAATTTAAGAATTTCCGGACTTTGTCTGTCAACCACCGCGGGTGCGGTAAAGATGGCACCGCGGGTGCGCTGCTGTTTCGGGGAAAACTTTCATTTTCGAACTTCAGTGACCGCGGGTGTGGTAGAACAAGGATCGCGGGTGCGGTACAGCTTCGGCAGAACTTCTGAAATTTGATTTTCAATTGCCGCGGGTGTGCTGCCTGTGTTAGCGCGGGTGCGCTGGAGCTTCTGAAATTTTTATCTTTTGCACTTTCCAATTCAACATTTTACTACTCCAAACTCTTATTCTAAACTTCCAAACTACAACAACAAAAACAACAACAAATCACATAAAACATGCTCAAGAATCACAAAATTCTAAGTTAAAAACAAGTAATAAAAGTACAATAAATTGCACTTATCAAACTCCCCCAAACTTAATATTTTGCTAGTCCCGAGCAAAACAAAACAACACGAACAAATAAATCATGAAATATTTTAAAGAACTTGGCCTCAAGATAAATTAACAAACTCTTCATGCATTCACAAGTCAAATCAATCCAACCAATTTTTCATCCGGATAAAATCATGCAATCGGTTAATTTTCTTAACTTCTAATCTCTTCAACTCATGTTTCAAAACATTCTCAATCGATTTAAATATTTTTTTTTAGAACAAACACAAATCAAGAGGTCTTTTCCGGTAAAGATTGGGTTCAACGCCATATTCATTCAAGAAAGGAATACCCAATAAATATTTGATGCAATGAGGTGTGTGTAGAATTGATCAAGATTCATACTCAATGGAAGTGTTTATCGATTGTCCATAAGCTAGATCCTCCCAATCATTCACCACTAGTATATTGGACAACTATGACTTGGTCAATAGGATTTGCAATGCTTGTAATGTTAGGCCTTGGCTCATGGCTACAAATGAAGATTAGGAATTCAAATAAGAGAGTAAGTTGAATTTTTATCTCTTTTGCAAACTCCATTTTTTTCTTTCATCTCCATTTTTTTTTAGGAGAATTTCCTTTAAATTCTTACTCCCTTGAGAAGGTAGGAAATTTATGTTTAAGATTATCAACGGGTAGTAAATGTGGGATATTTGAAAGGATATCGAATGGGGTCTTTTACACATATTTACGTGTGCCATTCGAATTCATATAGGCTACAAAGAGGTGACAAATGATAAATTAATTTTATTTGGTAGCTTGAAAGGCTCAATCGATCCAAAAATCACCTAAATCATTCCTAAATCATAGTTTGTCCGTATTTCGCCTCGAGTGTTGTTTGGATAGTTCTAGACAAAATCTCAATTCACCAACACAATAAATTTTCTAATCATTGTAAAAAGTGGTTTCTCAATGCATCAACCAAATACATATATATTCAAAAGAAAAGTGCTTGGCTTTCAAGAAATTTCAAGAACACAATTCTTTTCTCATATAGGCTCAAGAGAGCTTCAACTGAATATTTATGAACAATATAAATAGGCCCAAATAAAATCAAATATTGCCTCAATCATATATGTGCTTAAAAAATTTATTTCAATGTCAAATGAAAATCACAGAGTTGTTTAGAAATTATAAGTCTCAAATTTACCAAATCTCATGATTGTTCTCTAAATTTTTCAACTTGATCGATTAACATGAATGTAATGCATGACTTTTCTTCTTAACACAAAATTTTTTCTTTTCTCATCATTGGCCATTAAAAAAAATATTTCATGACTAAAACACTACAAACACACAAGCAAACAACTCAAATAAACCTAAATAAATAAATAAACACAAATAAACACACAAAATAAAATAAATAAAATAACATCTCCCCCAAACTAAAACATGTGCATCGTCCTCGATGTAAATAAACATGAAAAATAGAGGAATACACATACCTCGGGCAACGACCGTCAGTAGTCATTGTCATCCTCATCATCTGGGTAATCTTGTGGTTGTTGGAACTCCGGCGGTTGGTATATGGGTGGCCATTTTGGAGGAGGTGGGAATGGATTACCAGAGGTTGAAGCTGCTGGAAATTGCTGAGCCAAGACAGACGTAAAATCCATCATATAGTCCATAAATGTATCGGTCCTAAACCGAAACGCATCCATGTCTTGACGTTGATTTCGCATTTCCTCTTCTAAATGGGTCAACCTATCTCTCATATTTCCTGGTGGCGGTTGTGGTGGTGGTTGTGGATCTTGAGCTTGAGCATGGGCACGTCTTTTTGCAGCTCTTCTGTTGAATTCCCTTTCAGCTCGACGTGCCTCAGCTTGTTCACCTTTCACTGCCCTATGTGGTTGAATTACCACAATGACATTTTTCGGCTTTAACAATTCTTCATTCACATCCCAAATCACTCCCGCATTCCGGCATAATGCAGTGATAAGAGAAGGGTGAAAGAGTCCACTAGGAGAGTTACCATTTGCATAATCAAGCATCGAACTCTGTAGCATTTGACCTAAATCAATTGTCCGTCCCGTCATGATGCAAAAAGTAAGGATAGCCCTCTCCTTGATGACCGTGGTGGTGTGTTCGGTAGGCTTAATCCTAGCAGAAATAAATGAATACCAATCTTTGGCAACACTTTTCAGATCAGACTTTGCTAGGCTTACATGCACATCTTCCCTCATTCTCCACTCCGCTCCCTCTATGCATATTGTTTGAAGTATATTATTATAATCAACTTGTTCAGCCCGGTATTCTTCATACTCATCATGCATAACTGGAGGGATACCATATAACATATTGATCGTATGTGCATCAAAGGCTACCATTTTTCCTCTCACCAACACCCTCAATTGTTCATGCCTAACCTTGAGGTTAGCATAAAATTCTCTCACCAACGAAATGACAGCATCTTGTGG
>NC_133314.1:16936587-16942728 GCF_012295235.1 Primulina huaijiensis | reverse complement strand
AAAAAAATAAATAAATAAAATTTGGGTTGCCTCCCAATTAGCGCTTGGTTTAACGTCATCAGCCCGACTATACCAGTTTTGTTCACGGTGGTTCGCTCAACCCAATGATGTCAATGTTCCTTACTTCAGTCCCATATTAAGGCTTAATCCGCTGTCCATTTACCTTGAAGGTTCTTCCATCGTTGCATTTTAACTCGATAGCTCCATGAGGGTATACTGTTTCTACAACAAATGGCCCTGACCAACGCGACTTTAGCTTACCAGGGAACAACTTCAAACGAGAATTGAATAATAATACTTGTTGTCCTTGCTTGAAATCTCTTCGAAGAATATGCTTGTCGTGCCATTTCTTTGTCCTTTCTTTGTATATCTTAGCATTCTCGTATGCATCATTTCGGAATTCCTCCATTTCGTTCAGTTGCAACAGTCGTTGCTCGCCAGATGCTCCCATATCAAAATTCAGCTTTTTCACAGCCCAATATGCTTTGTGCTCCAGTTCCAAAGGTAAATGGCAAGCTTTCCCAAAGACCAACCTATAAGGTGACATTCCGATAGGTGTCTTATATGCAGTCCTGTACGCCCATAACGCATCATCTAGCTTGATTGCCCAATCCTTCCGGTTTGTCTTCACAGTTTTTTCTAAGATCTGCTTGATCTCCCGGTTGGATATTTCTGCTTGCCCATTAGCTTGTGGGTGGTATGCCAGTGTCACCTTGTGCTTCACATCATATTTGGCCAAAAGTGAGTTAACAATTTTGTTACAGAAATGCGTACCTTCATCACTGATTATGGCTCTAGGTGTTCCAAATCTTGTAAAGATGTTCCTGTGGACAAACTTAACAACAACTCGAGCATCATTAGTACTGGTGGCAATTGCTTCCACCCATTTAGAAACATAATCAACAGCAAGTAAAATGTAAGATTGACCAAAAGAGGATGGGAATGGACCCATAAAGTCAATACCCCAGACATCAAAAAGTTCCACTTCCAAAATATTTGTTAGTGGTAACTCATGGCGTCTAGAAATATTGCCAACTCTTTGGCATCTATCACAAGACTTTACTAAAGTATAACTGTCCTTAAACAAATTAGGCCAATAGAAACCTGACTGTAATACCTTAGCTGCTGTTCTAGATGCTCCAAAGTGTCCACCATATGGTGAAGAATGACACTGCTCTAGAATCATCCCTGCTTCCTCCTCTGCTACACATCGTCTAATTATCTGATCAGCGCATCTCTTGAACAAGAAAGGGTCATCCCACAGATAAAACTTGACATCATGAAGAAATTTCTTCTTTTGGTGATAAATTAAATCTGTTGGTAATTCTCCTGCAGCAAGAAAATTAGCTATATCTGCAAACTAAGGATGTGTAACATTTACCTTAAAGAGTTGTTCGTCTGGGAACGACTCATTGATAACTCCACCTTCGGTCTTTTCTTCCAGCTCCCGGCGTGACAAGTGATCTGCCACCTGGTTCTCACAGCCTTTCTTATCTTTGACTTCAAAGTCAAATTCTTGAAGTAGGAGTATCCATCGTATCAACCTGGGCTTGGCATCCTTTTTGGCAAACAAGTAACGAATAGCTGCATGGTCAGTGAAAACAGCTACCTTTGTACCAATGAGATATGTTCTGAACTTGTCGAATGCAAACACCACTGCTAGCATCTCTTTCTCAGTAGTTGTATAGTTTTGTTGGGCTGCATTAAGTGTACGACTTGCATAGTAGATAGCCTTGAACATCTTGTCTCGCCTTTGTCCCAATGCTGCTCCCACAGCATAGTCTCTAGCATCGCACATGAGCTCAAAGGGCTCCTTCCAATCAGGCACTATCATGATGGGTGCAGAAATCAGTGCTGTCTTGATCCTGTTAAATGCCTGCAAACATTCATCGTCGAAAATAAATGTAGAATCTTTCTCTAACAAATTACATAACGGTCTAGTAATTTTAGAGAAATCTTTAATATAAAGACGATAGAACCCAGCATGTCCTAAGAAACTTCTTATCCCTTTCACATTCTTTGGCGGTGGGAGGTTTTCAATTGCCACAACTTTGGCTTTATCCACTTCCCTCCCTCTAGCCGAAATCTTATGCCCAAGCACAATACCTTCTGGAACCATGAAGTGACATTTTTCCCAATTAAGCACTAAATTCTTCTCTCGACATCTCTGCAAAACAAGCGTTAGATTTTGCAAACAGTGATCAAATGATGAACCAAAAACATATATGTCATCCATAAAAACCTCCATTATTTCCTCAACCATGTCAGAAAATATGGCCATCATACACCTCTGAAAAGTAGCAGGTGCGTTGCAAAGACCAAATGGCATTCTTCTGAAAGCAAATGTACCATAGGGGCAAGTGAAGGTAGTCTTCTCTTGATCCTCCGGTGCTATGACAATTTGATTGTAACCTGAATAACCATCTAGAAAGCAATAATAATGATAACCACCTACTCTATCAAGCATCTGGTCAATAAAAGGGAGGGGGAAGTGATCTTTCCTAGTCGCATCATTCAATTTCCTGTAGTCTATACACACTCGCCAACCAGTCACTGGACGAGTTGAAATCAATTCATTATTCTCATTTCTCACCACGGTTATACCACCCTTCTTAGGCACTACTTGTACTGGTGAAACCCAAGAACTGTCAGATATAGCGTAAATAACACCAGCATTTAACAATTTTAATACCTCAGCTCTCACAACTTCTTTCATGGCTGGATTAAGCCTCCTCTGATGATCAACATACGGAGAATAAGATTCTTGCATCAAGATCTTATGCATAAAAACAGTAGGGCTAATCCCCTTTATATCAGCAATTGTCCATCCCAAAGCAGATTTAAATTCTTGCAACACCCTCAACAACCTATCTTTCTCATCACTAGTAAGAGCAGACGATATAATTACCGGATATGACGAACTCTCGTCTAGGAATGCATAGCACAAATGACTCGGTAAATCCTTCAATTCAGGAGATGCTTTTGGTACCTCTTTACTTGCGTTTTCAAGTAACTCTTCATGATGTGCATCTATCTTTTCTTTAGGTAGCATACTGAGAGCAAGTAATTCCTCTCGCACATCCCAATCCTCTTCATCCACAATAGAAGCTGATTCCAATAAGCATCTCTCCAAGGAATCTTTTGTCATCCTACCTGCACCAATATGAGATACACATGAATCAATTATATCTATACTATTACAAGTACTTACCTCATTTGTTCCTCTGATGGTGTTGTAGATGTTGAACATGACTTCCTCTCTACCTACTCTCAATGTGAGCTCGCCCTTGTGTACATCAATCAAAGCTTTTCCGGTGGCCAAGAACGGCCTTCCAAAGATAAGTGGCGTCTCCTGGTCTTCTTCCATATCTAGAATGACAAAATCAGCAGGAAATATGAATTCGTCTACCTTTACCAGCACATCCTCCACTATGCCTCGTGGATATGTAAGTGATCTGTCCGCCAGCTGCAGAGTAATAGTGCTAGGCTTCACCTCACCAAGCTCCAAAGTCCTGTAAATAGAAAAAGGCATCAAATTAATATTGGCACCTAAATCACATAAGGCCTTATTTATTCTAGAACCACCAATAACACAAAGAATAGTAAAACTCCCTGCATCTTTGAGTTTCTGTGGTAGTTTCTTCTGGAGTATGGCACTGCACTCTTCGGTTAGCTTTACAGTCTCAAATTCTTGAAGTTTCCTCTTGTTGGACATCACATCCTTGATGAACTTAGCATAATTGGGCATTTGCTCCAATGCATCAGCAAATGGGATGTTAATGTGTATTTTATTGAATATTTCCAAAAACTTTGCAAACTGATCATCTAATCCTTTCTTCTTGAACCTCTTAGGATATGAAAGATTCACCTTCGGTAAAGGTTGTTGTTCCATCACTTTCTTAGGTTCCTCTACTTTCTCTTTGTCCACACATACCCCCTGTCCATCATCTTCCTCGACTAGAATCTCTACACCCTTTTCAACAGGTTTTGGGATACCAATTTCCTTGCCACTCCTGAGTGTGACAGCTTTGCATTGTTCCTTAGGATTCACCTCTGTATTGCTTGGAAACTGTCCTCTATTCTGATCCTTTAAAGCAATGGCTAGTTGCCCAATCTGTGTTTCTAAAGATTTCATCGTGGCACCCATATTACCCATGTGTGTCTCCATGTTATCAAGACGAGATTCGGTTTTAGCCATTCTTTTTCCAGAATCTGCCACAAACGTCCCAACTAGATCTTAAAAAGATGGCTTTCCTTCCCCTTTTTGTGTATTGAACCCCGGTGGAGGATTCAACACATTTTTGTTGTGTGCATATGAGAAATTCTCGTGATTTCTCAAACCTGGATGATATGTATTAGGGGGAGGGTTACCTCGATATCCTCCGTAGCCACCAAAATTCCTATTGTTGATATAATGAGCCTCATCAGGAATATGTGGTTCTTCAGTAACAACCAATGCACTTTCTACCTCTGATGTACTAGCCTTATTCATAGCTGCAATTTGAGTTGTTAAAGCTAAAACTTGTGCGGTGAGTGATGTAATAGGATCTATGGCATAAATTCCAGCTTGCTTCTTTACTCCTGACCTCTCAGACGGCCACTGATAACTGTTAATGGTCATTTGTTCAAGCAAATAAGCCATTATAAAACAATTTTTAGCAAATATTGTGCCACCCGCTGCTGCATCCACAGTGCCTCTTGTTTGTCCATTCAAGCCATTATAAAACAATTCAATCTGTACCCAATCTTCAAAACCATGGTTTGGACACCTCCTCAACAACTCCTTATACCGTTCCCATGCCTCATATAATCGCTCAAAGTCAGTCTGCCTAAAAGTACTTATCTCAATTTTCAACTGTGCAGACTTCGCAGGTGGAAAATATTTAGCTAGGAACTTGGTTTCTAACTCTTGCCATGTAGTGACACTCCCCAAAGGAAGCGATTGGAGCCATCCTCTTGCTTGGTCCCTAAGAGAAAAAGAAAACAAACGCAATCGAATTATATCATCATAAACACCATTTATTTTTACCGTGTCAGTGATTTCAAGGAATGTTCTGAGATGTAGATGAGGATCTGCAGTAGCTGCTCCCCCAAACTGGTTTTGTTGAACCATGTTTATTAATGCGGGCTTGAGCTCAAAGTTGTTTGCATGAATAGTCCCTCTTGCTATTCCTGAATAATGAGTATTTAATACCGGCTTATAATGATCTCTGATGGGTATTGCAAGGGGTGGATTTTCATTATCTCTATTGTCAGCCATTGCTTGAATCTCTTCTCTTCTTGCCTTTATTAATCTTCTTGCGGTTCATTCTATCTCAGGATCAAAGATAAGCAAGTCAAGATTTTTTTATCTTCGCATGCACTGTCAAACAAAGATAAGAAACAAATCAATATTTAATGTAATACAATAAGAACAGCTCTAAATTAAAATCAAGACTAATTGGTAACAATATTAATATAAATTTAAAATAAATATTCCCCGGCAACGGCGCCAAAAACTTGTTGCGTGTTTTCTTAATTGCTCGCAAGTGCACGACGTCAAGTTATAATAAAATGTATTTTCGAGTACAAGTGTCGATCCCACGAGGAGTATGTATTTAAATGTATATTAATGCTTGTAATTAAAATAGTCTCAATTTTATTTAGAAAAATCACTTAAAAGATTTGTTTGCGAGAATAACTAAATTGAAAATGGATTTAAGTAAAATATAACACCAAACTTTTTATAGCAAATAACAATGGAATAAAAGATCTAGAGGTTTGATTTCACGCAACTATCCACCATGTGTAATTCCTATTAGCTATGTTATAAAAATTCTAAATTCTTCTTATTCATTAGCCAAGAATCCTAATATTATCTACTCCCTTTTCCAAGTAATACGTATATATTGGTTATCTAAAAATGAATTGTGACATTCCCATCAACAATCTATAAATAAATAACATTTCAAGCACTAGATTCTTTATAGGCTTCAATAGCATTATAGGCCTCCCGAACTCTATAAATACTAATGATGTATTTGTTCCTTTTCTTGTTTATAATTTCCTCTTCCGAGTGATAAATTGTAAACATATAAATCATTCAACTTATGACCAATAAATTGAAAGCATTAAGATTGGAATAATACAAATGAACAAGAT
>NC_133314.1:16933444-16936442 GCF_012295235.1 Primulina huaijiensis | reverse complement strand
AGTATGTATTTAAATGTATATTAATGCTTGTAATTAAAATAGTCTCAATTTTATTTAGAAAAATCACTTAAAAGATTTGTTTGCAAGAATAACTAAATTGAAAATGGATTTAAGTAAAATATAACACCAAACTTTTTATAGCAAATAACAATGGAATAAAAGATTTAGAGGTTTGATTTCACGCAACTATCCACCATGTGTAATTCCTATTAGCCTTGTTATAAAAATTCTAAATTCTTCTTATTCATTAGCCAAGAATCCTAATATTATCTACTCCCTTTTCCAAGTAATAAGTATATATTGGTTATCTAAAAATGAATTGTGACATTCCCATCAACAATCTATAAATAAATAACATTTCAAGCACTAGATTCTTTATAGGCTTCAATAGCATTATAGGCCTCCCGAACTCTATAAATACTAATGATGTATTTGTTCCTTTTCTTGTTTATAATTTCCTCTTCCGAGTGATAAATTGCAAACATATAAATCATTCAACTTATGGCCAATAAATTGAAAGCATTAAGATTGGAATAATACAAATGAACAAGATGAAAAACTTAAATAACTCATGTCATAGATTCCAACACATGGTTTCTAGTTTTGTTCCATCATTCCTCTAGAAATAAAACTTAGTTCATAATAACACAATCAAAACAACAAAACAAAGTTACAAAACATGAAATATCAAATGAAAAATAAAAGAAAAAAGAACTTAGAACAAGAGTTTGAAGTGCAGTTTCCGTCCCCGGATTTGTGCAAAAGATTTCTCAAGAACTTGATGAACTTGATCTTCAATCCTTTTTCAGCAGTCTCCACTCCTTCCTTGGCTCCCCCATAACCTAGATAGTGAATAATAGAAGCCTTTTATAGTCCTAGACAAGTCTTTGCACGCAAAACACAAAAGTCATCAACTTCCATGCGCAGCACACCAAATTTCAGAATTTCCGGACTTTGTCTGTCAACCACCGCGGGTGCGGTAAAGATGGCACCGCGGGTGCGCTGCTGTTTCGGGGAAAACTTTCATTTTCGAACTTCAGTGACCGCGGGTGCGGTAGAACAAGGACCGCGGGTGCGGTACAGCTTCGGCAGAACTTCTGAAATTTGATTTTCAATTACCGCGAGTGTGCTGCCTGTGTTAGCGCGGGTGCGCTGGAGCTTCTGAAATTTTTATCTTTTGCACTTTCCAATTCAACATTTTACTACTCCAAAATCTTATTCTAAACTTCCAAACTACAACAACAAAAACAATAACAAATCACATAAAACCTGCTCAAGAATCACAAAATTCTAAGTTAAAAACAAGTAATAAAAGTACAATAAATTGCACTTATCACCGTCCAAAAACTGCCAGATATAGAATGATTACACAAGTATCCTCTTGTCTATTTTGTCTATGGTCCATCATTTTTTTGAAAAACAAAGGGCTTAAAACCGCAAAACACAAGGAACATTAAATGAGCAATTCATAATAGGTACGGCGACTGAAATAGACATGTCCATTCGGTCGGGTAACCGTAAATATGATAATTGAAAATAAAATCCGACCGTTGGAGTTTTTCAACTATAAATTTACAAACTTGGTATCAAATAAAAGTGTTGAGTGCAATAATTGTCCTTACTTGGTAGAACGATCGAACCGTGGTACTTGAGCTGCTGTGCAGTTTAAAATATTTGAGTTGCACCATTACCACCAGCTATAATTTTTGGTAAAACGGTAAGTACTCGGTCCTACAATTGATATCAGAGCCAAGGTCATGGGTGTTATTCCCATTGATTGCAAGGAGTGAAATTATTGGGAGGGAGATTATTGGGTGATCGAACTATGTTGTTTGAGCTGCTGTGCAGTTTAAAATATTTGAGTTGCACTATTACAATCAGCTATAGATTTTGGTAAAGCGGTAAGCATTCGGTCCTACAGAAATGATCTAAACTCTTGCACATCTTTCAATCTACATTCATTCAAGATTTTTGAGCATGTTTAAAGCTTTCATATTTCTGGTTTCTCCCATACCTCACGCCTAACAAAATATATTAGATCTTTCAGGATCATTTTGTGCTATATTATCAACTCAAGTCATCAAGCTAAACTTTGGATTATTTTGTATTGTTTTCTGATAAAGTGTTCTTAAATATCCCGATCTTGTAAAATGATCACTTAGAGTTTCAGTTTAGATAGTGGTAAGTCCTAGATAAAGTAGGTTATTACAAGACGTTGTAAAATCAAAGTATTTTAGTGGAATAATTCTTACGTAGAAGAAAGGGTGACGTATGAGTGTTATCTTCGAAAATCCATAAAATATACGTCTCATTTCATTATGCACTTTACATTCTTGCATTTATTTCAAGACATTTTTTGTTAACTGGCTATAACATTACATAATTTATCATTAGTCAAATCGAACCGTTTATGCACTTATTCACTTTTCAATTATCTAGCAAAGCCGGTCATTTGAAGATATTTCTTAATTTTTAATAACATCCCCCTTAAATTCTAATATGATCTCAACAAAATATTTTGCATTCAAGTCAACATATATTAATCAATATTTCTTCATAACATATAACTAACAAAAAATAATACTTTTGCAGTTAAAATTATTGCATTATATGTCAAAAGTATATGGTTACACAATATTTTTCATAACATATAACTAACGATAAATTATGCTTTTGCGGTGAAAAATAATAATTTTGATATATTTGACTCGTGAGATGATCTCACGTGATTTTTTTTAATGTAATATTAAATACCTCAAGAAAATTAGAAACAATGTAGTTATTTAAATTTATGACATTCCCTCCCATATTTATTTAAGAAATGAACCCACTTAGTAATTTGAACATAGTATATTACCTCCAAATCCTAAAATGAAGGTCAATTTTAAAATATATTTTATAGTTTTATTTTCCAAAAATTACATAGTATATGCAATTCTTGATCAGATATCACGTTCAAATCCTAAGGCAAAATTACTTCTTCTTTTTTTTTTTTTTT
>NC_133314.1:16909281-16933392 GCF_012295235.1 Primulina huaijiensis | reverse complement strand
TTCTTCTTTTTTTTTTTTTTTTGTCATGTTAAATACAGTTACTTCCTTATCATATTGTAAGTCGTATATTAGGCTTGGATAAGAAGATTTGATCTCGAAAGAAAATTTTGATTTGGGCAGGGATTCGAAATTTATCCTTCAAGTTTTCATTGTGACAATTGTATCCTTCATGTTTTCCATTTTGGCCCAATTATAACTTAATTCCAAATTTACACTTGTTCTCCATTTTTATTTACTTTCTCTTCTTCTTTTTTTAGATCTGAGTATGAGGCGTTTTTATACCTATCAAGTCTATCTAGAGGCATATCGCCTAAAAACATAAGGCTATGCAAGATTTCTAGCCTATATAATATAGATCCATTTTAATGACGCATCATGATTACATGAAATAAAATAAATCTTATATCTTTTTGACCGAAATGTAACCAGGTCATGTCCACCGAGTTTTAAAGACTGCTCCTCACAGCTTAGCCACACCGTCGCAACTAATGGTTCTTGACGCATATTCCTTCAGCAGCACCTTGCACAACTTTGTTTCGTTTCCTACCTCAAAGTGTGATAATTGATTTAATTTTGAAAATAAAAAATGAGATGGGCAAAAAGCCTGGTAATTTTATTCAGACATATAAATATTATTATAATAGCAACCTCCTGTAGATAATGAGAAACTTGTTTAGCTACTTATCACAGCTTAGAATATAAAACACATAAACTAGAAAGAAAAACATTATAAATTTATTTGAAATGAAATTGAAGAAATGATCGATGACTTCAACTTCATTATACTTATATTTATAGAAGTCCCCTCGGATTTGAAACTCGGGCTTCAAACGTATAAATAATTTGTTTAAATTATTGTTGCTATCTTTGGCCGATATAGCAACAATAATAGCGGATGTGTTGCCTGCGATTTTCATAAATGATTCTCATAGACGATGTCCAATCATCTATGAGATCTTTTCTATTTTTTAATTCCAGTACATAAAGATTAAGCATAACCCCGTAATGATGTATAGGTTCTAAAACAATCTTTCCAAGAGAATTTGATTCCTTCTTAACGGTGTTCCCGCTGAGTGTGATTCTCCACCAACCTGGAAATTACTTCAAGGTCCTCTCATGTTAATATCATAGGATCCAACACTTTTCCTTGGTGGTTCTTGAGAAATTGTTTTGTTAATTAAGGGTAGGTCACCTTCAGTTTTGTTCATTTTCAGATCTACAACCTTGAGGTTTGCAAAAGACTCTGGAATGTATCATAGATTATCTAGACTAATCATTTCTATGGTTTATCGAATTATTTTATTTTCTGAGGTTTTTTTTGATAAAATTGATCATTTTATCACCGTCAGTTAAAATATTTTTGTATCATTGTGGCCTTGCTTTTTTATGTAACAAGGGTTTGATGCCAAATGATGGTGGTAATTTTTCTCCCGAGATCTTTTTACTATAACTAGCTAGGTAGTTCTTAGTTTTAGATTTTTGTTTGAATATATTTCAATATTTCAAGAATTTCTTCAATTTTTCGTGATACATGATATAGTTTATTGACATAATTTTGCAACATTTTTGGATTTCTCTAAGATTCTCGAGAGTTTCGAGGAATCCAGAACTATTTCTAGAAATCATAATTTTACTTAGTAATCTAATCTGCTTCTAGTTGTTTCGGGTATCTAACCTTGATTATATATATTTTTTTTAAGTATTCCAAAATTTTGAAATAAAGCTGAATATAATAAATCTCGAAAATATATTTAGATCCATTAATTTTTTTAGACATATCTCCTCTTCCAACATTTATGTTACAGAGTAATAAAGTATGTCTGAAATGAAAACATGGTTCTGATATAATTTTCATGGCCAAAATTGTTATATAGGAGAGCATGGATATTTTGGGAACAAATTGAAGATATTTTGGGAACAAGCATAACATTGGGTCATAATTTGAAAGTGAAGGGACAATTTTAGCTGAGTGGAAAGAAAAGAGATATAATTGAGACTCAAGGTAAATTATAGGGATATTTGTAAAATGTCTTTTTTCTTAGTGTGTGTATTGAAACTTCAATGAGTAGGGCTCTTGTGAGACGGTCTCACGAATTTTAATATGTGAGACGGGTCAGCTTTACCGATATTCACAATAAAAAAGTAATACTCTTAGCATAAAAAGTAATATTTTTTCATTGATGACCCAAATAAGAAATATGTCTCACAAAATACAATCCGTGAGACCGTCTCACACAAGTTTTTGCCAACTTCAATATATATATTTATTGGTAGTGAGATTTTTTTTTTACACTTGAACTGAGGGGGTTCGTATCATCTGTTTCTCAATCTTTTTCCCAAATAGAAAGTCTTGAAGAAATTAACACACGGACCACAAGTCTGAAAACCGAAAATGGCGATCACCACCAGAAATTGATAGCTTTGGCACAGCTAAAATCCTAGCTAGATCCGACAGTGCTTCAATCAAAGAACAACATAAAAGCCATAAAAATTTAATTTGTGGGAGTGCTTCAAATACAAACTACTAAAATTTAATTTTCTGTTTCATATATAAGACCGAACCAACATCGCACGAGGAAGAAAAGGACAATATAAAAGAAGGAAAATCATGAACTCTAAGCCAGCTACACGATGCTTGTCTTGGGTTGGCCCTATTTAAAGTTTCATTGATTACTATACTAAGCATTTATATTTTTGTCAATGTTTTATTCTCTTCGTTTATATATCTTTTAACGGGCTCTTTATGAAACACCGATATCCTATTGATAGGACCCATTAGAGTTAAGCTCAAAACAGATTTGGACCCTGGCCTATCCCAGCCAAGATGGAAGTCTCGTCACATGTCCAAGTATTCTACTATAAATACCAAGTTTGAATATTCAATTCATTCACTATATTGTTTTTCAGCAGCATCCATAGCTACTCTCCCCTTATATCCCCAGTCTCTGACTTGAGCGTCGGAAGGGCTACGCTGAAACACCCTCCCAACCCCCTTTCTAACGATCTTCTTCGTGATTTCAGACTTAGAGCCAATTCGAAGCCTGCGCTGGGACTAATGTCACCTGCTGGAATCGAGCCATAAATTTTCAATGAATATCAAACACGTTTCACCATGAAGTTATTAAAAGAAAACATTTAACCCATCCGGCAAGAGGTTTTATGCATGATTTTAAAAACACGTAGTCTAAAATACTATTAATTTTGCATTTTTTTATTTTTCTATTTTTTCACGGTTGGTGTTGATGCAATTAGTCCATCTTTTAACTTATTTGCGCTTTTTTAAAAAAAATTGAATACCAATCATCCAAAAAATTATACAAAATTTTAATATATTAATATCCTAAATTTGAGAACATAAATATTCTATAAATTTAATAGTGAATGTTAGAGTATTTCAAAAATTCAATTATATTTTATAAAATAACTGCATGAAAATTTGATATGTTCATGAACAAATTTATTATTATTATTATTATTATTATTATTATTATTGTTATTATTATTAAAGTAAATTGAATAATTAATTTAATTATATTATTTTATATAATATACAAATTTTTTAATTTAATAATATGCTTATTTACAATATTATTTCATATCCAATAGCATATCATGTTCAATTCCATTGAATTTTCCACAAATAAACTATATATAAAGTTCAGTCCACACACACACACACAGATTATATATATATATATATAATAGACACGATGTTATAAAGTCGGAACACGACGACACAAATGACTTAAAAGTTCAAACTTTATGAGCAGTCATCCTGAAGATTGATTTTTATTTTAGTATTATTATTGCATCCCACATCATGGTACTACGTAGTTAAGAGTACTACATTGAGAGTTTTGGAAATTTAAATTTGAAAGAAACATGTCAAGTCGCAGTTATAGCAATCTTCATTCCAGCTTCGCAGTGACCTGCATAACTGCAAATGAAGAAATTTTGTCCCTTTGCCAGTTTGATCTGATCTCTCCCACTCTGAAACGATTTAGCCCCACTAGGGGCGTTGCATCCGCTGTATCCCGCTCTGTTCACCCTCACCACATTGTGAGCCCCGGGACCGTAATTAAACACTGCAAATCAACAACATAAGCTATATATCCATTCTTCTTTTCAAGAAATCTTTTTTTTAAAAAATATATTATATTTAATTTAAGACGTCCAAATACAGACATTTGCCTTATTTTGTTTAGTTTGAAGTTATAGTAAATACTAATACTTACCTAGTACGTCGCCAGCCTTGAAGGTCTTGCCTCTAGGCCAACCGGCCACATTGAAGGTCCAGCCACCGCTGCCGCCCACCGTGTAAGTGGCAGCTTCTGTCACTTGACCTTGGAAAACCACTGCCATTGCCATCACCACCGTTAGAACTATCAATGCACTGCCTCTTCCCCCGGACATCTTGGTTCTTTCTTTTCTTTTTTATTATTATTATTATTGATTGATATGATTATGCAAATGCTAGTTGAGGATTCTTTATAGGAAGAAAATGTAGCATTTATGGGTGTTAGGACCCACATGGTGTGATAATCAGTGAAGATTTGTCGTGCTGTGGGGATAATATTTTTATATTTTATTTATAAATTTTTTTCAAAAAAAAAAGTGATCTTATTTCCAAATTACATTATGTCTTTATTTATAAAGAAACTTTGGATCAATCATTGTTCAAATGCATTTAAAATTTTCAATACAATATTGTAAGATCGAATGTTTGTCGTTTTACCAAAAGTTATAGTTGTTGTAATTGTGTAACTAAAATTTTTTAAGCAATATAGCACCTCAAACGACATTGTTTGATCACTCTACCCAATATGGAAAATTAATGCACCCTAACAATATTTGTCTCGATAATTGCACGACTTGTCATCAATGAGAATCGAACTCATGACATTGGCTCTGATATCAATTGTAGGATCGAGCGATTGTCGCTTTACCAAAAGCTATAGTTGGTGTTAATAGTAAAACTCAAATCTTTTAAATCGTACAGCAGACCAAGCTCCATAGTTCGATCGCTCTACCCAACAAAGATTTTCCTACGCGGAAAGGATGATTCATTCGGATCGACACGAGAGTCCAACTACATTGCATTGCTAGAATCCATGTTGTATATTTGAAAGAAGTTGACCTCCTGGCTTCTCTCATATGCGCGTCACTCCAAGAGATATGATTCAGTATATTTTGGAAGGAACTAATACATAGATGGCACGATAAGTGTATGTCGTTTTACCAAAAATTACAACTAGTGGTAATTTTGTATTTCAAATCATTTAAATCGTACAAAAGTTCAAGTGTTATGGTTCGAATGTTATCATATTAGGGATGATAATTTTTTTTAAAATATGATCTTATTTTGGAAACAAACACGTAATATTTACTCTGAAACTAATTGTTAAAATCAAATTCTTATCACTAGATTAAAGAGCGTAGTTCTTAGCAAAATTTATTTATTTATATTGAAGTACCAGAACTTCATACTAAACCACGAATTGACATGAAAAATTGTATTACTCAGGTGTCAAATGATGTTTGTATAGCAGAACACGCCGCTTGCGAGCGTGCGAAATAATCGCAACAGTCCAACACAGATAATATTATACAATAAATTGGAAAATATTTATTCACTGCAGGAAGAAGAAGGCACTAGTCTGTATGTCTATTTGGCCCGTGAACGAACATGGTGAAGGAGGCAAAAGGGGCCTTTCTGCAAGTCAATAGTCTTTGAATTAGGTGGAAAAAGTATGGTTTGCGAGAACTTTTTCAACACGAAAGGGACTTTAATGTAAGGAATTCAAAAGTTTCAGCAATAAAATTTTGAGGCAACTAACCCACTATGATCGTATATGCCAAACATTTTCACGCATGAAATTGGATTTTGGATCGATTTTAGGATGTATTTCCCTCTATTTTTTTTTTTTTTTCACTTTTATAAAAATCTATTTTATGTGTTTTTATAGTCCAAATTTTACTTCTACTAGTGCATTCAAATTCAGAAGTAGTTTCAATTTAAACTCATTGGAGCAAATCAAAAAACATTTACAGCTAGAGAGATTTCAGTATTATTTCTTATATCCACATATTTTTCAAGAGTCTACGTATACATTTGCTCACAATCATGGTTTCAAAATATCAACCTTTTCGACAAATCAGAGTTATGACAATAAAGCCATTTTAATAGGCGTGTCAATCGGATCGGGTGGGTCGGGTTTCGGGTCAGCCCGCGAAATATTTTTTTTTCAACCCGAACCAACCCGAAAACCCCGAACACGAACAAGTCTAACCCGACTCAACCCGTCTAACCCGCCTAACCCGAATTTTATTTATTTTTAAAAAAAAAATTAATGAAAAAATTCTAAAATATAAAAAAGAATAATAATATTTTAATTTAAACACAGAACAACAAAATTTTTTATTTAAATTTGAAAGTTTAATCATAGAAAATTAAAAGTATATTTACTAAATCAAATAAACAATTGTTAAAAAAATAAAAAATATACAAAATAAATATTAAATGATGAAAATTTATCATATAAATATACAATAAATTTTGTTCAAACATACAATATATAAAAATATAGGTAATATTTTCAAAAAAAAAAGTTTTCGAGTCACCCCGCGACCCAACCCGAAACCCCCCAACCCGACTCAACCCGTCTAACCCGCCTAACTCGAATTTTATTTATTTTTTTTAAAAAAATTCTAAAATATAAAAAAGAATAATAATATTTTAATTTAAACACATAATAACAAAATTTTTTATTTAAATTTGAAAGTTTAATCGTAGAAAATTAAAAGTATATTTACTAAATCAAATAAACAATTGTTAAAAAAATAAAAAATATACAAAATAAATATTAAATGATGAAAATTTATCATATAAATATACAATAAATTTTGTTCAAGCATACACTATATAAAAATATAGGTAATATTTTCAAAAAAAAAAAGTTTTCGAGTCAACCCGCGACCCAACTCGAAACCTGTCTAACATGGCACTAACCCGAACCCGACCCGAACCCAAAAAACTTTGTTGATGGTAGTTTCATCAGTACAAAGTACACAAAGTGTGACAAGGTACGACAAAGCTCACAGGATGTGACACATAACGGTACTGCTCAGCTTTGTGGCTGGATATTGACATTTGGCTTAGCGTACTTTGTCAATTCGTGGTGGAGTACTCTATGACGGATTCATTAATTGTAAAACGATTGATTCTAATCCAAAGTTGTTCCAATATTTTTTGGATACTCTTATATCCAAATTTTTTTTTATCTAATCCAAAATTACATTTTGCCACAATACATCATTAAATCATATCTTTAGCAAACACTTCAATAAAAATATTTTATTAAAAAAAACTAGTATTAGAATCTTTTTTTTTCTAATTACTGTGTACCATTCACTCTAAAAATTTATCCGCTTCTGTAAACGTACAATCCTTTACCAATACTCTCTTATCTGCGGCATCGTAGACAAGAAATATTTTATGTAACACAACTTTTGAACACATGAGCTCCATATAAAATAGATATTGGGATTAGACCTACTAATTACTATTATTTATGTTAGATATGTCATATTTCATCCAATATAATATAAACTTAATCAACGGTTTTTTGGATGGTGGAGTTGTGTTAGATCTACCCGAGTCAAATTTGTGGATTTTTTGACTGACCAACTAAGATTGGATTTGAAAAAATTGACAAAGAGAACTCAAAAGTCTACAAAAATGTCCCACCCAGATGACGATTTTGTATTTTGAAGAAAACAAGTAGTTTGTCGACAAGATGAGCTCAAAGTCAAATCTCATTAAGAAGAAAGTTGACAATTGTCATTTGACCGTTTTCCGACACACATTGAATCTACATGCCTCCTTACAGGTTATGGGACTTCGTACCCGAAAATTCGATACTAGCGGGTGGGTATGGGTGCTGCATCTTAAGCCTCGCACACAGGACTTTCCCGAGTACGGTGCATCACACCGCAGCACCAGTACAGTTAATTTCTTCTCTAATTAACCGCACAGCTTCTGAAACTCCATCCTGGGAAAATGAAAAACATGGACAAAAAATCAGTTCCCAGTGCAAGTTCAGGTTCTTACAGAGACGTAGCAACTATTAGTTACGTTGCTATTTCTAAATCTAGAAGAAATTATTTTGTCTAGAATATGATAATAGATGGTTTCCAAAGAGGACCATAGCTCATCCAGCTGATATTTAGTCCGTGATCTCGAGTTTCAGCACTTGTAAGTAGTTAATGCGTTGATCAAATTTTAGAAGTTTTTGCTAGTGAGAATTTACAAAATGGCTATTTCTTAAAAATCAAGATATAATTATTTAATTCAGAACAAGCCAAAAAGATTTTACGTGTTACATGCACATTAAATCCAAGTACTACCACGAGTAGGAAAAATGGACCTAGATAATGTGAATGACAATACTTAGCCACTTCATGCATCTAATTTAGGAGATAATTATCACACAAATACACCAATCAAACATTCGTCAAGATAAGTCACCAAATAAGTACATTATTATTTTACTGATGGACATTACCTCAGCGGAAATTCTATTAGCAATCTGTGAGGCCTGCAATTTGACTTCAGGAGACAGTGCACGATTTATAGCCCCAACCAGCATATTTGCGGCTTCCATTATGTAACAGTCATCATCTTTATCTGGTACCAAGCACGTACCCTTTAGAGGCTCTGGAGCCACGCCAAGCCAAAACATCCTCTCTGCCCAATAAAATTGATCCAGAATAAATGGACAGATAACCTGTCATCACAGATCAAATGGTTATAGTTCTATATGTTTCTGGAGAAGAAGAAGATGTTTATGTTTGCAGCGATCTGGGGAAAAAATGAACTCAGGGCATAAAAGTTTAAGAACAGATTCAGAAACTAAAACCACAAAACATCTTAAAAGAGCCAATTTGTAAATTAATACAATACAAGGATTAGCAAAGCTTCTAGGGATTGTAATAAATCCCAAATATTATAAATTTTCTCTACCAAACAAATCATGGACCACTGACATTTTTACGTTTTCATTTTTCTAGAGATTGTACATCCAAATAAAAGGTTCAGAAGCAAAATTGTCCAGACACAGGAGTTGTTACATGTCCAACGAGAGGGAATATCTTGATTACCAACTGAATGATAAAAAAAAAAACAAACAGAAGTTTAAGCACCAAATTCTATTACAAACCTACCTGAGGGATTCCTGCATGCAGTGCAGCAGCGGTGGATCCACTGATAATACAGGACACAATGACAGAAACAAATAAATTAGGACGTTTTCAAACAGAACCATAGAAATTTGAAAGAAAAATATAGGGAAACTAGAAAGGTCACCTTCCCCCGTGATGGATAGCAGCTGCACATCTTGGAAAGAGCCAATTGTATGGTACATCACTATTTGAATAAAGTGTTGGATTCAGTCCAATAACTTATATCAAGAGTCTAAAAATGTACAAAGCAAACTTATATATCTGATAAAAATAGTAAAAATTAAAATCACATGGATGGTACTCACAGCACTCTCAAAGAAAGTATAAAAGAACTGAATTACTTCTCCATATCGGTATCATTTACCATGTTCAACATGACAATCAAGCACACAAATGGTAATCCATAATTTGACTCTATAACACCAGACACAATTTCCTACAACTAAACCACAAAGAACGACTTAATTAAAAAGAAATATGTACTGTACTTGAAGTAACTTGCCCATTACACTCGAAGCAATTTTCCTTTAAACATTTTATAAATGCTATTTTTTGAATAAATTATTTTTCAGGCATCCTTACAATAATACCTCTGCACAGTTCACACAGAATTTGCGATATAAAATTTGATCCATATGCACCTTAGTAAACATAAAGAGAACTTAAAAGAATTGGTTGTTAGCATGATATTAATTTATGGTAGCATGGTTGTTAGTTATTTATCAACCGAACAGGCTGATTGTTTATTTACGAAATTACCTAATCAACTCTGATGCATGTTTATTTACGAAATTACCTAATTCAACTCTGATGCACTCAAACAATTCGGCGGTGACATGGAAGGTATAGCATGACTCGTGCTCGTAGGAGATATCAAGAATGAGTAGAGAAAATATTTCTAGCTAATTTGGAAGTGTGGTACGATAATTCCTTGCAAAACCAAAACAGACCCCAATCATGTAACAGAAAATTTCCATTTTATGTTGGAGTAAAAAAAAAAATATTACCATTACCCAAATGTTTGTTGCATATTTCCATGTCACCTTATCTTAAGTTCTGTATAAATGCCAGACAGCTACTTCCATATGTGATTACAATAAGATATAGATTCAAAAAATACAGCCAAATTGGCATCACTGAAGAGACAAGGAGAGAGAAAATTCTTATATCTTTTCATTTTAATGCAAGTACATACTCAAACATTTCAGAAATACTAACCCAGAGAAGCACAATAGACGGCCTCCAAATAGGCAGGTCTGATCTTCACTAAGTTGCAGTTGTTCTGAAGGTGACAATAGTGTCTGGGCAGACATTTTGATTTCAGCATCTAAAGGTCCATAACCAGCTGAGAACAGAATAAATCTACAGCTTGTAATACTCAAAGCATTTTCAAGGACCTTGAGAAAAGCTCTAGGATTCCTCAAATAACCCATACTGCAGAAACAGCGAGAGTTAGAATGAAACAAGTGCGTGAATTATAAAGCTGAACTGAAAATTTCAACAATTTCAGACAACTATAAGTATACCAAAAAGTTTATTAACAATGATATCTCATCCTCTTAACAGTTTCTGCCGGAATTATCTTAAGTATTATTTCTTTTATTGATGCATTGTCCTACTATTGCTTAAATTATGGAAAGCACTGGATCATAACTTCACTAACATATTAGTCACAAACTCTAACCATTTTTAGCCTATTACAGGTCAAACATTCAGCCGAATAAAAAATTAAAATTAAACGTCAGGATATATACCTAAGTCAGAAGGTTTTGAGGGAAATTTACTTCAGAACGGATGTCGTTTTCTTTTAAGAAAGACATAAAATACGACCTGATATAAAGTGCTGAAACCAACAAATATTGAAACAAAAAAAAATCCAAGCATGTTGATTGCCGGAGTAAGTTTTGTAAATAAATGACGAGCAGAAGTCAACAATAAATAGTAAGAAAGCAATAGAATAAAGTTAAACTCTAATTACACACTCGCCTACCAATAGAACTTAGACTCATGAAAATAGGTTGTTCTGGCAAAGCATTCAGAAAAGCTTTTAAATTGACATGAATCGAACACATCTCTTCTTCAGCATTCAATTTCCTTGAAAAACTTAAAGATGAAATATCTGCACAGCTGCTGCAGGAGAACTGCCACTCAAAAGGGAGAAACCAAAAGCCACAAACCTGAACTCTTGATGGCCAGTAATCTACATTGTTGCAAGCATTCATTTAGTGAAGACACGAATAGGTAAACAAAAGGAGACAAACAAAACTTTCCAACAAAAGTAAGTTTTGTCTAAGACACAAACCTTGTAGTTTGCCATGATCTACAATGATAAACAATTCTGGTTCTAGAATGATCCTAGGACCACAGGTTAAGATACTTAATAGTCGCCAACTCATTTGGACACCACATGCGGATTCTCACATCAAATTATGGTACCAACACTATCAAAAAGGTAATAGAGCCCCTCGACATACTGCCAGAGGACCTTCTAAGGAAAAAACTATTAAACCTCAAATATTTGAAAATGAGGTGCTTAGTTAACCGTGCTACGACTTTCATTTCCAATTTAATTGAATGAAGGCTGGTGTGGGGGTTACAAATAACCTAGACATGTCTACGATAAAAAATTGAAAGTCCTAAACGTGACTACTCTCGCATGTTTTATAAGTGTTATTTGGCTGTTTATATCATATGTTTGTGAGATTTGGCAATGAAAAGCTTAACCTGGCTGTGACTGTTATGGTGGATGAGTAGTTACAAAAAAGTAGAACACGTTAGAATGTTGGGTGGCGCCGATTCAAAGTAAAACTAAGGGCGGATTAGTAAGATGATTTGGCACATTTAACTCTGACTGTTAGTGTATGCAAGAGGAAGCATGGAGGAAGCCTAAATTAACGTTACAACTGGTTCAAGTAGTTGGGGGATAGCTTATACTTCAATTTGAAACAAAACATAATGAAAAATACGTGTTGCATGCCCCAATTATATTAAGATTATGGCTGTATGACAACAATGACAGAACAATAGTTATGCAATGATTGTCTCAAAAGTCACTTTATAGAGCCGAAACCATAAATTCAGCAATTCTTGAAAAATGTCATATACGTTCACAGAGAGAAATAAACATAAAATAAGTTGAGTCCTAGGGGAACAAGATCCTCCAAGGTAGGGAAGCCACAGCTTTATAGCATTGAACAAACAATAATGAACAGCCTTGTAAGTAATTACCAGGGCACTCAACAACTTCTTTGCTAAATCCATACCTGTAAGACAAAGCCTGTAAAGTATCAGGAAATAATAAAACAAGTACACAGCTAAGTAACAATTCTATATGGAAAATAGACAGAATTTCAAAAGTCCATTGTCTTATGTGTGGACAATTAGTACTTGGAAATCAGTAAAGAAAATTGATTTGAAAATTTTCTTCAGAAATTATCCAATCCTTCAATACTATACACATAGAGTATCCCGTCACGATATTAACTTTTTGTGGAAAATATCTTACAGTAGCAAGGGAGACAAAGGCCTCTCGTGCCATCTTGGAAGACCAGTCACTGCATCCTGTATTCAATGAAGAATATAGCAAGAGACATACAAGAATAATTAAATTATAGAAACGACCAAATCTTATTTCATATACTAAAATAACATTTCACAAGAACATTCACTAGCTTAATAACAACCGTAAAAGGCAAGAAGCTTAGATGCAAATCATGGCTTCTCCAATGTCCCCAATCTCCAGTGAAAAGCGGCCACATCCAATGGATAACATCTTCCCACCCTACCTATGATAAAAAAAATTAAGAGAAAAATTGTTCAGTAAAAACCTACTTGATCATATCAAACACCCTCTCCTATGAAACCCGCACCCTCCCCCCAACCAGATTGGCAGTGTTTTCTATTTAAAAAAAACACCCATGCTTAATCCAATCAACATCTCCTATCCCAACACAATCCTATAGATAAAATATCGAAGAATTTTTTTAAGAAAAAGTGCTGCTGCTGGAACATTACGTTGCCTGGTTGCAATGAACAGGGGAAGTGCAACAATCAATTGAAAAATTAAGCGATGAAAATTAATAAATAGAAAATAAGATCTATTGCGCAAAGATTTATAACTATGATTGCATACCTTACCAGTCGGAGCATCTTGAAGATATTCATATAAAAGAGGAAGTTCTTTCTGAAATTGGCTTTCAAAAGAAGAGGGGGCGCTGCATTGCAATTAAGCATTTATTACTAAGAAACAAAGCTTCGACAAAACAAAGGGACAAACAGGTATCATCATGTATCATCTTGCAGAGGCAGAGTGTGTATCTGTCTTTGTATCTATGCATGATAGATGGAAGCAAGGAGACATGAGGCGAGCAAAAAAGGGTAAAAGGTATTATATTCTACATCGAGAATTTTTTAGTTCTTGTCTCTTCGGTTTATACAAATATTGACAAAACAACACAGTATAACCTGGACCACAGCATCACACATTTATCCTCCATAACTCAGGGGGGCAAAATTTTGAATAGAATGCAAAATTTTGAATAGAATAAATATGATATGTGATTCTAACATGATTCAATCCCCTTGTTTGAGTCAAAAAAACATAAAAAAAAATAAAGACATCGCACAGGTTGAAAACCACAAATTCGTTAAGAACAGACCTGAGGCATAAAAGAAGTTCAACATTCCATGAAGAAAACAACGTAATCTATCTTCACATTTCCATTTTTTTCTAGAAATTCATTCACAGTTATTGGAAATAAATCAATATTTTTTATGGTAAATACAAGCATTTATAAATATTCAATAATTCAAAAAAGATTAACTAAATGATGTTACCAGGTGAGAAAAACAAATATATTTTACCGCAGGAAGTTTACTAAGACTCAGTGACTTACACGGACACTCGAACAAGTAACTATCTCAGTTTGCAAGCCAATTTGTGCATGGTGACAGGAATCATGCAATTTATTATTTCTTAATAAATTCAGAACTTTCAAGCTATGTCCCTCAACCTGTCTTCAGATCACATGCACATTATGCATGATACTAAAACTCATAGGAGGCGTAAGGTGTCTTACGTGTAAATGTCAAAAAGGGATTGCTCCCCCAAAAAACCTAACTATAATTTTCATTATATGTATTTTACAAATTCTGAGAACAAAGAATACCATAGCTCAGGCCATAGGGCATCTATATGTTGTAGACCAAATCGATAAAGTTAAGTAATATATAACTCAAACCTGTAGGGAACAACATAAGGAGCAGCAACAACACAACGAACTTGAAATAGTTCCGCAAGACTCCAACCTTCCTGAAGATAAAGAAATGTAATACGACTATATAAGGGATACATCAATTAGCAAAACTTCAACATACTACTAATAGACTCTTGTTATCAAAGTAAATATGTTTTATCATCGTTGTTTCTTGATCTACTATTATACTCAATCTAGTTCAAAACATAGAAATTCTGAAAGCAGGCAACTACACAAAGTTTGGGTGTTCTGTAATACCTAGTTTTGATAAAAACAAATAATAGCGGTACATCAGTCATCAGACATTACAAAAATCAGAGTTTACAAGTCATTTTCTATTCAAAAACTTTATAAGCCATGCAACTGAATTCAGTTCAAATTCTGGCACTTCATAAAAACACTCATAAGTGATCCTGCTAAGAAGTTACCAGAGCGAAGAAATTTATAATGATAAGATCACCATCCATATTACTGTCTTCTCCGAATATGCCTTCAGCGATCGAAACACACTCTTGTCTATGTTTTATCATGATTTCATTCTTCTGCAGAGAAAAGGAGACCTTTCTGGATCCTTGTAACATAGATGTAATTTTAGAAGGTAAACCGATTAAAATTAAAAACAGCACTAAAATCATTTAATAGAATTTCAGACTTGCTGATTGACCATACATACAGATGCAAAACCTTAGGTATGGACCATACATATATATATAACCAGCAGTTCTTAATAAGACATGACAATATCTTATTTTTATTTTAATGGCTAAACCTACAGTATGATTGCCTCAAAAAAAGAAATATAACCTGCAGTGTCTTGATAAGACATGACAGGAGGTGATGAAACTGGAAAATATGTGATTCTTTTTGCTTCTAAATGAACTTTGAGCTTCTGCAAGATAGAAAATACCTGGTATATTTTATGACATAAACAAACACAGCGTTCAAAAAGTAAAAAATATGCAAGATTTGGACAGCATAATTGTTTGACAAATTAAGACAGGTTCCGGAACAGTTCCATTACCTCGATTCCATTAAATGATTGCAGTTTGATTATAAAAAGTAAAAACACCAATTTTCAATGTACTTTGTAGGCCATAAAAAGGCCAAAACAGAAGGAAAAATGCAGGAGATATTATTCTATTCAGTTCTCCTAAGTAATCATTTCATGATAATACTTACATGCATGATGCTATTGAAAGCATGAGATACAAAATTTAAATCTTTAAAGAATAACAAGAACAGAACAAATAAGAAAATAATTTGGTTCTTTGAATTCAAACTCGCAAAAAACATGTCGAATTTGAGAGTAGAAACTAGAAAGACTAATTTTGATTCAGGGCTCAATTCCATGTCCTTAGTTAAAGTATCGGTTGCTGTAAATTATGCATGAAACCACACTTTTTCTTAAGAATATGGTCCACTATTTCAGGTTTTCTGTAATAGTCCCACTGGTTGGACGGAATGTTCCAAACCCTACGCGCCTAAGCCCTGAAAGGTGAAGCTTGTCTGCTAAGAATATCCCGTTCCCGAACTCAAGTATCACACTACTAATGCTCAAATTGGGTATGTACAACAAGAACTCAAAATGATTCCAAACAAAGGTTTTAGGCTAACACTCTAGATTTCAATGGTGTACTAACAGCACAACAAGAATACCAGATATTAAATATTGCAAAAAGCCACTCTCCAACGACAGGCTGCTAACTACTAGGAATGGAATAAAAATGCAGCAAATCAATATTTTTCATTCTCTAAATAAAATGATGTCACTTCAATCGGTAATTATGAACATTGCAACAAATTATATCATACGAGAATCAAACAATAACCAAAAGGTTACAAACCTCGTGCGCTGAATGAGTCACAAAGGCAACCTCGTACTGCCTTTGATCGGAAGCAAAAGCTGCAGCAATAGCCTATTGAGGAAACCATAGAGAACGCGTCGATCATCAAAAACCATAATCACTATTCAAAACGTGAATTATGATTAATCCGGGAGAACGAAAAAGAAATGAGAGAATTACAGCGATGGGGTAAACGTCGCCTTTGGTACCAAAAGCCATGAACACGGCGGTTGGCTTCGTCCTCATGGCTTTCGCGGTGGTTGACGACGACGTTTGAAAGAGTAATCAGTCGGAGTTCTGGTTGCTGCCAAAGATTCTCTATTTCTCCTAACTAATAGGTCGAACCTGTGAAAGTGTGAACGGAATCCTAGTATACATTTATCAGATTCCAATTTAATTTAATTTAATTTAATTTAATTTAATTTAATTTAATTTAATTTAATTTAATTTAATTTAATTTAATTTAATTTATTATGTGTCTTATTATAATAAGTATTTTTAATATTTTAATTTATTTCTTCGATTAATACAGAATATATTGACAAAGATTACGCACATGGAACAAATGTGATTTGATTACTTAGTATATATAATAATTATTATTATTATTATTATTATTTTATTAATATAAGAAACAAGACATAAAAAAGAGGTTTATGTACCAAAAAGAGAATATAAAGCCTAAGAATTTGCAATTTTCATCAATGAATTTAAAGATAAAGTCAACAATAAACATCCCGATTAATTAATCAGTAAATTACATACAAATGTAAAATAGTGTGGTAAAGCCTTATCAAGTTCCCATATGGACTAAGACCTAATGTTTCCCTTTATCTTAGTGATTGAAACTTTCACACCACCACTACACACCCTGCCCACTGTTGCCCTCTCTTCGCCTTCTCCTACGTCCTGATCGTCCCAAGAGGACTCTACCATGGCGGCGTAGACGATTTGCCAATGTCATACGGTTCCTTCCAGAAACTTCGTTTTCATCAATATGGTTGCTGTCTTGATCCAATTCACCGAAAGAAACAACAGGCCTTTCATGACTCGATCTCGAAATGTAGCTCGAGCCTCGATCATTCTGTACCATTTCAGAATCATACGCCTGAAGAAACATCATCACAGACATCAACCTCCTATCAAATCCATTTTCAATTTCATCGTTTGGCTCCAAGGCATCTGCATCACCGTCAGAACCCAAACCAAAATGGCTTCGTTCAATCACGTAATCACCAAAAAACAGTGCCCCTGGATTTGACGACCTTATGGTGCTCATCACATCTTCCCTCTCTCGCTCCTGCTCTAGATTTCTCCACTTCTGTGTCAGAGTAGGATCCATTTCATGCGGCTTAGCAGAAGGGTGCTCAGTTCTTACATGTTTCTGCAGCTCTTTGTATGTTCCAATGAATGAGCAGTTATCCTGGTTGCAAGTTCGCTTCTTTGAGTTGAGATGGTCTCGTGCTGGCTCCACAACCGTCCAACCCTTCACTTGAGCCCTACAAAGGGGACATGTGAGCTCTGTAGCTTTATCATTGACAACCAACCTACCAGACAATGGATCCATCACTTCAGTAGACGCATCATAAATTGGTGTGTTGTTAGATGACATTACTTTTGTGTGTGCCTTCTTGTACTGGTCCAGACAGTTGGAATAGCGGAAACTAGTTCCACACATGTAGGGACGACAGCCTTTATCATGAGAGGAGCAGAGAAGAAGAACAGCATTATGAGGACACTCCATGCATATCGAACAAGTAGCATCTTCCCAATCTTGCATGAATATTTTCGAGTAATTACTTTTCTTGTTGCAACAGGGAATACTGTTAGACGGGAAGGGGTATGGTGTTGGTCTGTGCCGCCGTGAAGCAATCCTGGGTCTTCCCCTGCCACCTTTCGCCATTCCTTAAATAAATTTGCAGAGCAATTTGAGAATCTTAAAAGGATGACTAACTTCACTGAGCAAAAAAACTTCCCAATATAGCAAACCACTAGATTTTTCTGGTCAAAGTCGAGTTCATTGAATCCAAAAAATTGTAAAACGTCAAAGGGCAGAATTCAACCAAAGATAGAACTTGCCACAGCAAGCAACAGTTATCGAACAAAAAATATGCAGCACTTTGAAAATCTTGTGCTACACGTAGCTTCAGTCAAGAGATTTGTAAAACACGTGCAAGATGGATCTGAGACTTCAAAAATTTACAATTCAAAAATGGTTTGACAGCTAATAAGAAAAACATCACATCAGGCATGATATGAATGGCACAAAACAGCCAATTATAGAAAAATAACAACGCATAATAAAAAATACTGCCAAATGTTGCTCATCTCTGATGCATTTGCCAATTTAACTGAATACTCAACAATAGTACCTCGAGATTGTGTTTAATAATCAAGTGGAAAAGATAAATTGTAGGAAAAGTTCCAAAGAATCAGTAGCGTTAGAACAAAGTTCTTCATCAAGCCAAGAGCAAAATGATTTCACAAAAAGTTTACAAATGAGAAGAATAGAAAAAAAATAAGCAGAAAATACTTGTTTTTGCAGCATCTGCACCTCAATCAGAAAAATTCAGCAACAACGTGTCAGCCATACTTCGAGAATTCTTATCTCTACCATCCGAACCAAAAATTACAAGAACCCCTCCTAAGAGTTACAAAAAACTAGCAAGACAAATTAACAAATGCAGATAAACAAAAATTCAACATTTATATTCCCTAAAAAAATTCAATATTTATAGAGTATATCATCAAATATTAAAACTGCAAAATAAGAGGGTCAACGCCTATATATTAATTTACATGCATACACCAAATATTCTGTCAATCAGATGACAAGTTAACAAGGAGGTCGACTTAAGCACCCAAAAAAATCAGAAATTTTTTTAAACATGAGTGAACAAAATCACAAAGCTTAACCAGTGAAAAGTACAAAAAAATCAAATAATCACAAAAACCCACCACGACAAAAGCTCATGGAAGATCCCTAAATATATCCCGTCCGTGTAGAACGCAGAATTGATTATTCTAGGCGATTAGCGTGAAATAATTAAACATAAAGAATCAATTACTCATACCAGACGGAGATGTGAGAATTTGTATTTGAGAGAATTTTTCGCATACGAGACAGAAAATTCGAGTTTGATACGATGAAAATCTGGAGTGTAAACCAAAGATCGAGGGAATTCAATCAAAGCGCGGGCAATTCTAAAATTTTCAGCGAGACCCTGGATTCCCTTTTTCTTTTTCCTTTTTCTTTGGGCCGTTCAAAAAGAGGCCCTCTCAACTTATCTATTGGCCACGAACTCGGGCTAAGTTTTATGTTCGAAACTCAATTATATCAAATTTTTCGAAAATTTCATAACTTAGAAGTTACAAAGGTTTAATATGCATATACAAGCTATTTTAGTTGCCCCAAATGTATCTATATATATCAAAGTTTTAATGAAACATAATTATGTATGTGATAATATTTTTATGTAAACTATAATCATCTTTGAGCAATTTTTGTTTATATATATGTTTTTGTTGTTTTTCAAAAGAGTAGGTCTCTTGTGAGACGGTCTCACGAATCTTTATCTGTGAGACGGGTCAATCCTACCGATATTCACGATAAAAAGTAATATTCTTAGCATAAAAAGTAATACTTTTTCATGGATAACCCAAATAAGATATCCGTCTCACAAATACGACCCGTGAGACCGTCTCACACAAGTTTTTGCCTTTTCAAATTCGATGTTTCGGAAAAGAAATTAGGTATATTTTAAAGATCGAAGGAAATTATTTAGTATAAATCTGTTTTATGATTTCTTTAAATTTGTTTTCTTACAACAATTAAGAGTAGTGAACCAAAGATTATCGCTTATGAGGTTATAGTATTTTTTGCATCAAAAATAAAATTTGGTCTAATACTTGAAAAGCTCAAGTCCTATAAAATAAATGACCGATAAAACGGGACATAAAAGCCCATCAATTTTTCCGAGTATTTTGAATCGGTCAGAAGATTATGGGAAAAGATCGTGGAGAAGTGCATGGAATGGAGAGAACAACCCAAGCAATGAAGAAGAAAGAAATCGACAGAAAGAGGAAAAACACAACTCAACACATCAAACTCAAAAATGATCTAGCCACAACTCTTCAAATTTTAGTTTTTCAATTCAAGTATTTTTATATTTTTATTTCATATCATACCACTCTTCATCTTTTTATTCCACTTTTCAGTATTTTCCGTCAACTTTATTATATTTTTATGTCTTCTAGATTCTTAGTGGTTATTGTAAATTCAAAATTCATATTAGGACTTTATTATTAGACTTCAGTGTCATTTCTATTGTATTCCTTGGTTTTTAGTGCATGTTAGTTTATAAGATCATAACTAATGATCAAATTTAGTAACATTTTGCTTGAATTTTTAGATGTTAGATTTTTAATAATTTCACTCAAATTGGTGCATTTTGCACCTAGCACGCCCACAATCTATAGAATTTTGTTCAATAAAAAATTGACATGCTCGGTGGGACATAAGATATGCTGCCAAAGATGAAGAAATTTTGAGAAATGAAGGGGAGTAGAAGTTCTACCAAACCTTGAAGAAGTTATGATTGAAGAGAGTGCACATAAAATTTATGTTCGATACATGATTGAACAGCTTGAAAGCCAACTCCATGGCCACATTCATTCAACGAAATTCACGAGCCTCAAACAAATGAAGGAAAAAAATTCAAGAGAGGTACGAAGGACATCAAAACTTATGGTTGATGATATCCTGACTTATGTGAAGGTTTTGGTGAGTCAAACGATCAGATTTGCACGTGCAAGTCATGGGAGTAACCATCCCAAGGATGTGAAACAAGGTTCACTGCCCAATCTCAGTTCTTCCAGGTAATGATGAAAGTGGCTTTCAAAGAATAAATGTTAGTCCAGATGTTCGAGTGGCACAAAAATCTAAGGAGTTGAAAGGCAGATATCACTATTGTAATGACCATGGGCTATCCCGATCTTGGGCTCTGCTTTGAACTCTGTGGGCCTTGGCCCCTATAGACTCTGGGCTCTCCCCCTCACGGGCTTTCCCATGCATCATTACTCATAAGCTACTCCAGCCCATGCACTGGAGTTTGTACCTCCCCAGACTCGAACTTGAGATCACATGGATATATAGATACTCAACACAAGTCTGGTACCGATTGAGCTACCTAATGTACTACATTCTGCACTATATTCTGCACTACAATAGTGTAACAATAAATTCATCTCCAACCTATCTACACTACATTCTACACTAAAAAAGAATATTCTCATAATATTCTTATAATATTAATTTTAATTCAATAATAACTATTTATAATTCCATTACACAATTATACATAATAAATATAATTATATTATTTCATTATTTATTAGAAAATCGATTAATTATTTTATATAAATAAAATAATTATTTAATGATACAAATATTTTATTTCAATATAATCATTGAAAACGATATAAATATTTATTTCAAGAATAAAATACAATACAAGCATAACATTATATATAAGTTAAAAAACATTGAAAATGATACAAATATTTATTTTAAGAAATAAATACGATACAAGCACAATATTAAATATTAGAATTACTATATTCTTCCCATAAGTGCTCAATTAACGCATTTCGTAGTTCATAGTGAGCATCTCTGTTTTTTATTTTCTTATACCGAGAGAGAAATTCTTCGAATCTTGTACTTTCGTCATTGACCACCATTTCCACATCGGCAAGCGGTGCTTCCCTTGCATCTTCAATTGGTGCACTGAGGTCACGTTCATCTTCAATAATCATGTTGTGCATGATAATGCATGCTGTCATTATATCATGCAAATTGTTTTTACGCCACGAACGTGCTGGATTTGCCACGATTGCAAATCGAGATTGAAGAACACCAAATGCTCGCTCCACATCTTTCCTACACGACTCTTGTTTCATAGCAAAATATCTTTTTTTCGGTCAAAGTGGGTTACTGATAGTTTGCACAATAGTTGACCACTTTGGGTAGATACCATCTGCTAGTAATAGCCAGAATTATATTCTTTGCCATAAATAGTATAATTGGCAGGAGGAGCAATGCCTTGAGCCAAATTTGAAAATATATTGGATGCCTCTAAAACATTGATGTCATTATTTGATCCAGGCATACCAAAATATGCGTGTCATATCCAAAGATCATAATCGGCCACTGCTTCTAAAATAATTGTTGGAGACCCACTTCGACCTGAATATTGCCCAGCCCAAACAGTAGGACAGTTCTTCCACTTCCAATGCATACAATCCAGACTTCCCAACATTCCTGGAAAGCCTCGTTGTTTACCAATATGCAAGAGTCGAGCAACATCGTTGGCTGTTGGAGCTCGTAAGTACTGGGCTCCAAAAACTTCCACCACTGCTCGACAAAACCGTTGCAAGCATTCAATTGCAGTTGACTCTCCTATTTTGATGTATTCATCGGTCGCATCCGCGGCCATGGCATATGCTAACATTCGAATTGCAGCTGTTGCTTTCTGATTAGTTGATAACCCTAGTCGTCCCAAGCCATCACTGCGTTGTATGAAGTAGCTATCATGATTCTTGACACCATCCACAATGTGAAGGAATAGATGACGAGACATCCGAAATCGTCGTCGAAAAATACCTTCATGAAATCTGGGATTTTCAGCAAAATAGTCGTTGAACAAATTCTGATCGGCTATTTCTCTATCGCGGTGAATTACAATGTGACCTGGAATGGATCCTCTTCTCGGACCTTCGTTAACTTGTTGATTGATGTAGGTGTGTAGTATCGTATTGCGTGCATGAATATGGCTAATGATTGCTCCTTGAATCTCATCAATGGCTTTATCGATGATCAAATAATTAGTTATTTCATCTTCATTATCGGATAATGACGATGAGCCTGATGAAGAATTCATTTTTTTTAATATAAATTGTTTGAAAAATGTATACCACGAATTAGAGTTTATATAGAATTTATTACGATAATATGGATGAGATTTCCTATCTCGAAATCTTTCCATCCATAGAATTAGATTTCATTAGATAAGGAATCTCATCCAATGGCACATATCTCTTACCATGTGACTCAATGGTCACGAGGAAGGCAGAACTGCAATTTGAGTTTGTCCACTAGTTATTAATGAATAAAGAAAGGTATATAGTAATAGAATTTGGTGTTTGATAAAAGAATTCTACCAAATAAATAACTTTTAAGATGTCAGGCATTTGCTTTTGGTGATCTCATCCTTGTACCATCCGTAGGATTAGATTTTGGTAATCTCATCCGACGGATGGCACACAGATGAGATTTCAGAGCCTAATATCCATCGAAATCTAATCAAACGACTATCATTTCTTTTGCATGTTTTCTAAAGATAATCCGAAATACTATAAATAGTAACATTTATATTCAAAACATATCAATACACCTATAAGCATATTAGCGAAAGATAGATGGAAGAAAGTTCAAGAAAGAACTACACCGTTGATGAAGATCAGTTTTTGTGTCATATTTATCTTGATGTTTCACAGGATCCCATTATAGGTATAAGTCAATCGAGAACTCAATTCTGGTCTCGGGTTGCTGAGAAATACAACAAAGAAAGAAGAAGTGATTTACATCCACGACCTCAAAGATCAGTTGAGAAGCGCATGGGAAACATCCTCACTTCTGTTGCCCGTATGAGAGGATGCATTCGACAAATTGAAAACCTCAAGCCTAGTGGTGCATCTGAACAAGATATCGTAAG
>NC_133314.1:16878921-16908767 GCF_012295235.1 Primulina huaijiensis | reverse complement strand
TTTAAAAAAATTTAAATTAATATTTAAGTTTCAAGAGGAAATTATTTTAAAAATTTAAAAAATAAAAATATTAATTATATAATTAATATATAATAAAATATTAAATATTTATAATTATTTAAAAACAAATAAAAAAATTTAAAAAAAAATAAAAGAGATGTGGCGCAGCACTTTGTACTGCGCCACATCTAGAGTGGGTTTAGGACAACTCCAGTCCAGCACCATTTTTGGTGCTGGATTGGAGTGAAAAACCTTGCTCCACAATGGAGCAACTCCATTGTGGAGCAAGGGTTGGAGTTGCTCTAGCTCAATTGGTACCAGACTTGTGCTGAGTATATATATATCTATGTGATCTCAGGTTCGAGTCTGGGGAGGTACAAACTCCAGTGCATGGGCTGGAGTAGCTTATGAGTAATGATGCATGGGAAAGCCCGTGAGGGGGAGAGCCCAGAGTCTATAGGGGCCAAGGCCCACAGAGTTCAAAGCAGAGCCTAAGATCGGGATAGCCTATGGTCATTACAATAAAAGGCGCCTTTTATTGTAACGACCCAAGGCTATCCCGGTCTTGGGCTCTTATCTCTGGGCTCTATGGCTCTGGACTCTTTCCCTCACGGGCTTTCCATAGGCATCGTTACTAGCTCAATTAGTACCAGGATTGTGCTAAGTACCTATATATCCATGTGGTCTTAGGCTCGATCCTGGGGAGGTACAAACTCCAGTGCATGGGCTGGAGTAGCTTATGAGTAACGATGCCTATGGAAAGCCCGTGAGGGAAAGAGTCCAGAGCCATAGAGCCCAGAGATAAGAGCCCAAGACCGGGATAGCCTTGGGTCGTTACAATAAAGTACGCCTTTTATTGTAACGACCCATTACAGGCCCAGTGGACCGCCCATACGGCCCACTGCCCCAATCGACCCAAGGCTATCTCGATCTTGGGCTCTGCTCTATGGGCCTTGGCCCATCTATGGAACTCTTCCCTCACGGGCTTTCCATAGGCGTCGCTCAATTGGTACCAGACTTGTGCTGCGTATCTATATATCCATGTGATCTCAGGTTCGAGTCTGGGAAGGCACAAGCTCCAGTGCATGGGCTGGAGAGTTCTATGAGTAACCCATACGACGCCTATGGAAAGCCCGTGAGGGAAGAGTTCCATAGATGGGCCAAGGCCCATAGAGCAGAGCCCAAGATCGAGATAGCCTTGGGTCGATTGGGGCAGTGGGCCGTATGGGCGGTCCACTGGGCCTGTAATGGGTCGTTACAACTATAAGCATCATATTTCATTTAATCATGCCACTAAATGTTTTGTGTTTTGAAATCAACAAAGAAATGCCTAGGCCCTCCAAAAAAATAGAAATCAACAGGCTTTTATAAAGATCCATGTCTCACTATTGCCTATGTGGATGTGAATGCCACAAATTTTGGGGCATTCTTGGATAAAGAAAGAAAAGGGAAGCATGTTACTCCAGAAAGAAAACCAAGAAGTGTTGGATTCCCAAAAGGCAAATATTTGAGGTTAATGCTAGTGAAATGAGAAGGCAACATATCCACTGTAATCATTCTAGAAATGTTTGGGGAGTCACGACCTTCAGTCTGAGGAACCAAAATTTCTCAAGAAGAGCAGTTAACTCACAACCAGTGAGTGGTAGGTCGTGTTTCGGTGAAAGAAAGAGCAAAAAATTCAAGGGAAAGTCATCTCACCAGAGGCCTTGGAGTTACCATCATAGTATAGACCCATTTTACTCCAAGCAAGAAGGGTCAGAGCATGTGAGAAAGTTGTAATATTAGGGCAGAAGAGACATGAGCAAGTGAAAATTATCCCACTGAAAAGAACTGCTGAAGATTAGAGATCAAGGATTAGGTTTGTCATTCCTACTAGAAATGAGTTTAGTGAAGCTTGGAGAGTGAACCAACACAAAAAGTTCACTATGCAACTCACCAAAACACAAAAAAAAAAGATGCTAAGGGAGATAGTTGTTTCTAGAAAGGAGAAATTTGATAAGAAGCAAAACAAGTCAAAATTGGGTAGGTCAGCTACTGGAAATAAAGTTAGCGATGAAATGTTTTACTCGATGAGGAAGATGTGAAAGAAAACAAAACATTTGATTTTTGTGTGGGCAAGCTCCAAATCTCAGTGGATTGCACACCAGGAGTGGTGATATTGTCAGAACAATTTAAACTCATGAAAAAGGTTTATGGGGAGTCAATACATGAGGAGTTGGAGACAGAAGATTCTGATAGTGATGAACTCCCTGAAGGCGCTTTAGAGGTGATCATCAAAGAAGAACACCTGAATATGTAATGATTTATGAGATGAGATGTGGTCTATGCTAAGGAGACTAGCATAAGCATGTTGTCAACTAAGTAGAATGAGGAGTTGGACTTCGGTGGCCAAATGTAAAGAAAAGTGTGGCAGAAAGAAACAAAGATCTATACATAGATTATTTCTTGATTTCTTAAGTTTTCGTTCTGTGTGAGTAGGCCTTGGGCAACTATGGTATATATTGTGACTGTGTTTAAATATTTGGTGTGAAGTAGGCCTTAGGACCACTATTGTGAACTGTGTCACCAAGAATAATCACGATCTCAATGGATAAAGCGGAGCCACTGTATACAAGTGTAATGCGCAAAGATGTATGTGAGAAAATGGTCTAACTGAAGTGTAGTGCAAATAGATGAATGTGGAAAAATGGTCCATTGAAGTGCAATTCACACAAATGGATGCTTGGGGTAGGGAAAGTGGTTCAAGTGAAATGCGACATATAAGTCTCAAATCTAACGTTATAATTACATGTAGTAGCAAATCCATTACAACATGTTTAGCTCAAGAAAATCATCAACTTTTGTTCGTGTGATATGAGGAGTTAAGTTCAATACATGGCCAACCTACAAAACCTGAGTTAGGAAAATATTAAGTAGATAAATAAGAAGGCTAACCAATGGCTATCAACACCCAAATACCTAGGCCTACACAAAGTAAACAAGTTATAAAAGCAAAAAATATACATGTTATAGTAGGTGTAGAAGAAAGAAGGGTAGTATGCATAGACAATGCATTGACTTTTAATGGTGGATTTGATGATGCTACAACTTAGGGTATTGGAGCAATCTCAGTTGCAGACCTATGGGCCAGAGAATTCAAAGTTAAGATCAAACATCTCCCTGTTCCCCATAAAAGTCCAGAGCAAAACAAAAAATAGTTGATACCCACTACATAGAATAATAATTAATCTTGCAAGCTCAGGCCAACAGATTGGCCAGAACTAGAAATAGATGCAAAAAGAGCAACCACACATCAAACAAACAACACAACTCAATCAAGATCATCAAGCAATTTCAAAATCCAACCAATGAATGGCCAAACATCATTGTATTATCGAACTTCGTGCAAGGCCGATACAAATGCAAAGGACTAGGGCAGCAAGCACACACAAATATCTTTAAGATATAGCATTGGAAAATTCTCAAGAATCAGAAGCAATGTTTATGTAGCACCCTTAATCGAACCACTACTAAACAACCTGATAAGCAAGCATAATTAAACTTAATAACAACAATTAAACAGTGAAAACCAAATAACTTAATCATCTTACAACCCAAACAAAAACAAAACAATAATCTCTGACTTAATTGTTAACACAACCAACACAAAATCATAATCATGCACGAGAAAACGAGAAAGCAAATAAAGCATCCACTGGATTACTACAGAAAATCCAACTGCTCTAGACACTGCTCTGGCATTCCGAAATGTTCAATCCACCTAAGACCTTCCCCGTGGAATGGGGTGTCCAAGATGAAAAGAAGGACATGAGCGACGATCGCCCAATATGAGAATGTATGAGTATACAAACTGATACGATGCAAGTGAAATGCAACAAACGAGGTATATCTCAAAAGATATCAAGCCCAATGTGATGTGTCATGCATACTCACCATTTAAGGCTTTAGGATTACATGCATTCGTTGTCAGCCCACTGATGATGTCTCGATGTGCATGTCCCGGTTCATCAACCCTTTCTCGAGTCGAAACTAGATTCGAAGCTTCCCGACACTAAACTGTCCTAGAAACTGGCTATAAAACCTAATGTATATGACTGTAACTCGAGAGAGTATATGAGAGAAAGCAGTGTATGAAACAAATGAAACCAGTTTCCATTTATAGACTGCATCTGGACTAGTTCAGAAGATCCAAACTCAATCTTATCTGCCATGTGTTATAATCTCATTCATCTAGTTTGATTTCTTGGGATAATGTAGTCTGAAGCAGATTGGGTGGTCTATTTTAAGTTCAACCCAACATGTTGATCATCAATAATGAATTCTATAATAATGCTTAATTAACAATTTTTTAATCATATCTTTAATTAGTACTTCGTTTAAAATAAGAATTTGGATCAATACATCATTCCCTACCTACAAAGATTTTGATCTCGAAATCAACACTGAAACACAAATACAACTCATGATTACAACAATACAACTAAAAAAAATGCGGATACTCCGAATGCATATGGCGTTGTAACTCCCAAGTCGCCTTTACTGTACCATGACGTTGTCATTGCACTAAAACAAGTAGAATGGTCTTGTTTTTGAGCTTCTTCTATTTTCTACCATGATCAAGAGTGGTTGCTCGACATAAGTCAAGTTTTTTCCAAGTTAAACATCTGTCAGATCAAGAACGCGTGATTCATTATTACTACCTTCGTAGCAACGATACATGAAAGAAATTTTGAATGCTGGTCAGATACGATGCTAAATCCATTCGATACACCAAATTTCCAACACATTCTAAGAACTTGAAAGGTCTGATGATTAAGTCCAAATCTCATCACCCTTCGGAATGGTGCAACTTTAAGCAAAACTTTTTTCCCTGGCTGAAACTGTAGGGGTCTACGTTTGGTATTTGCGTGAATAGCTTTACGATTATGTGCAGTTTTAATTTTCTTCTTGATCAGTTCCACTTGGTCAATCTCTTGTTGCACTAATTCAGGTCCTTCCACTTGTCGTTCTCCTACTTCGCCCCAAAACAATGGAGTATGACAACGTCTACCATAAAAAGCTTCGAACGGAGCCATACCGATGCGGCTATGGTAGCTATTGTTATATGAAAACTCCACAAGCGGCAAATGATCATGTCATGCTGGTCCAAAATCCATAGCAGAAGAACATAACATGTCCTCTAGTGTCTGAATAGTTCTCTCAGACTGACCATCAGTTTCTGGATGATAGGCAGTACTTAGACATGATGTTGTCCCAACACTTTCTGAAAACTTACTTAGAACCTTGAGGTAAAGTGTGTGTCTCAATCATTAACTATACTTGTTGACACACCATTATATTTACGAATATCTTGGATGTATAGTCTTGCCATGTGATTGAAACTATATTCCCGGCTATACAGATGAAATGTGCTGACTTAGTGAGTATGTCTACAATTACCCAATGACATCACAATTCTTAAAATACAACGGCAAGTGGATGACAAAATCCATCATCACATGCTCCCACTTCTATTCACAGAAATGAAGATTCTGAAATAATATTTATGGTCCTCGATGTTTAGTATTCACTTGCTGACAAATCAAACACTTGGCTACAAACTAGTAAACGCTTCTCTTCATACTTTTCTACCAAAATCTGGTCTTTAAATCCTTATTCATTTTCATGCTTCTAGGGTGGATACTCAACTACTTCTATGAGCTTGAGATAGAATCTTGTCTCTTAAATTAGAATCACCCGGGACTATGATTCTCCCTGACAACGTTCCATTAGTTTGAAACACAAAACCAGATATGTTGTCCCCATTAACTAACATTATTAACTTTTTCACCTTCGGGTCAGAAGACTGAGCTTATCTGATTTTGGCATACAATGTCGGTTTAGATAAAATGCTCGTTACTCGCATGTTTTCCATTCCTTTCTTATGACGGAAGTGAAATCTCAGACAACAACAATCTTGAATGACACTTGAGATGAGACTTGTCTGAAGTACAGATAATCTCACTTTGTGACTAAGAGCTTCAGATGTGAGATTCACTGATCCTATATGGTACTTGATTTTTCTATCATAATCTTGTAACAAATCCATTCATCTTTTTTGGCACATATTTAACTCTGTTTGAGCGAAGATATACTTTAAGGTCTTGTTATCCGTAAAAATCTCAAACCTCTCTATGTAGATAACGTCGCCAAATCTTCAAATCAAACACAATTTTTGCAAATTTCAGATCATGAACTGGATAATTCTCTTCATACTTCTTCAACTGTCTGGATGCATATGCAATCACATGACCATTCTGGGTTAAAATACACTCAAGTCCTTGAAATGATGCATCAGTGTATAGTGTACCTCCTGATCCAGATGGCAGAGATAAAACTGGTGTAGTTGTCAAATGTTTGTGCATTTCACTACAACTTTTTTCACAATCCGAGATGAATCTCCAGTAGTAACCTGCCAAATTAAGAAAACTTCTTTTATATCTTGAGCTGATTCCGATTGTGCCTAACTCAACATTGCTTCGATCTTGCTATGATATATTGATATCCCATCTTTGGATATGACATGTCCCAAGATGACAACTTTATCGAGCCAAAACTCGCACTTGTTCAATTTAGCATACAGTTGATGATTCCTTAATGTTAGCAACAAAATCCTTAAATGTTGTGCAAGCTCTTTAAACTTACAAGATTATACCAATATGTCATCAATAAAGAGAATGACGAACTTGTCAAGATAATCCTGAAATATTCGGTTCATCAAATCCATAAACAATGATGGAGCATTCATCAAACCAAACAACGTCATTAAAAACTCGTAATGCTTATACCTTATTCAAAATGCAGTCTTAGGGATATCACGTTGATGAACTTGAAGCTGATGATATCCAGACCGTAAATCGATCTTCAAGTACACTAAAGTCCCTTGCAATTGATCAAAAAAGTTATCGATCAGTGGTAACAGATATTTATTCTTTATTGTTATTCGGTTTAGTTGTCGATAATCAATGAAAAGCCACATATGCTCATTCTTCTTTTTAACTAACAAAATTGATGCTCGACACGGAGACACACTAGGTCTAATGTACCATTTGTCAAGAAGATCTTGTTACTATTACTTCAACTCTTTTATCTTTGATGGTGTCAATCTATAAGGCGTTCTGGAGATATGTGCGACTTCTAGTACCAATTCTATCTCAGCTTCTACGTCTGAAAGAAGTCCATGAATTTCATCGAGAAAAACATCAGGAAATTCATCGACAACTGGAATGTTCTTCACGTCGATTACTTCCTTCGATACGTCTACAACATAGATGAGGTATCCCTTTCTTCTTTTCGCTAAAGCCTCACATGTCTTTACAGCAGACACTACTGGCATTGGAGGTCGAGCTCCCTCATCGTAGAAGAACCAATTCTTGCCTCCTTCTGGATGAAACTGAACGAGACGTTGATAACAATCTACAGTCTCTCTATACTTAGTCAATAGGTCAATTCTCACAATACAATCGAAATCTTCCATCGACAATATCATCAAATTGGAAGATTAATATTTTCTTTCAAACTCAAACAAATAGTCTACTACTAGTAGCTTAGCTAAAACCTCTTGTCTCTTAGGTGTAGACACCAACATTAAAACATCTAATGTCACGTAGGGTAGTTTATACTTCTTAACAAACATTGATCCTATGAATGAATGTGATACCCCAGTGTCAATTAATACATATGCAAGAGTACTACATAAAAAGAAATTAATGCAATGACTCTCTCGTTTTCCTCCTCAGCTTGCTCTTGGTTTAGATCAAATACTTGCCCCTGTACTCGTGTGCATTGCTGTGATTCTTTTGATATTCCTCCATGACGGGAACCTTGAGCAGGAAAACCTTTTTGCTTCACAATGACCTCATACTGTTTTTCACTTTAAGACCCTACCATAGAACCTCCGCCTCCACTCTAATTATCCAAGTTAGGGAAATCCCTATTCATGTGACCAAAACCACCACAATTGAAACAAGCACATGTCACTTTTTGACTTTTCTCCATTTGGTGATTGCCACTGCAATGGCCACATTGCAATTTTTTCCTACCAAAACTGTGCACTCTTCCAAAATCGGAAGAAGAAGAAGATACAAACTTCTTGAAAGACTGACCCTCGGTCCCAACGAACTAGAACTTTTGCTAGTTTGCACAGCCTTCTTCCTAGCAATATTGATCTCATTTTACGACAATGATTCAATAATCCTTCTTACGAATCGTCATAGACAGAAACTCCAAACCATTCAAAAAATGAAAATATTTTGCTACAGAATTCTCATTGATGTGAGGAGCATACGACAACATATCCGTAAAACGCTTATGTTAATCCCCAATTCTCTAATATCCTTGCTTAATGATCAACAGTTCCATCTCCTTCGCCTGACGAAGAGCTGACAGAAAGTGATGATTGATGAAGGTCTGGTGTAAATGTTCCAATGAATCCGCTCATGTTGCTGAACTAGAATGGTAGAAACATATATCCACCATTTACTAGCTTTTCCCTGGATAATGAAATCGGCTACCTCCATTTTCTCATCTTGGTCATAGTGCAGCACTTGAAAACCCTGCTCTGTGATATTGTCCCAAGCTTCAACAAAATCAGCATTCTCGTCTCCTGTCAACAGTGTAGGTCTAATCTTCATGAAATCCATAATGTTGATGCGGTTACTACATCTTCTTTCATCATAGCCTCGATGACGCCTTCTGTCTTGATCTCTATGAAGATGTTCTCGGATTGACTCATCGTCACTATAACGGCCATGTCCCATACTTCCGTGACCATTTCCATCTCCTGATATCTGAAAAGAAACCAAAATCAACATTTAAATCATCGAAATAGAATTACTAATGTCCCGAAAATATTTGTATGCTCTGATACCACTAAATGTAGCCACTACTAAACAAAATAATAAGCATTCAAAATTAAAATTGATAACAACATTTAAATAATAGAAACCAAATAACTTAATCATCTATCAACTCAAACAAAAACATAACAATAATTCCAATCTTAATCATTAATACAACCAAATCAAAATCATAATTATGCACGAGAGTACAAGAAACCAAATAAAACCTTTGCTGGATCCCATTGAGAACCCAACTGCTCTAGCTGCTGTCCTGGCCATCCGAAACATCCAACCTACTGAAGACCTGCCCTGTGGAATTGGAGGGGGGGTCCAAGATGAAAAGAAGAACGTGATCGAAAATTGCCCAATACGACAATGAAAAAGCATACAAACTGATATGATGCATGTGAAATGCAATATGCCAGAATATCAATGTTCAAGGCAAGAATCTCATGTTCAGTCTAAAGGTACATGAGTGTGTTGTTTTTATATGTCTTAGGCATGTTTTAGCTCCCACACTATCATCAAGACGTGGACCTACAATGTCTAAGGTCATCAGAGCCCACGGGTCTCGTTGGACACTGTAGTTCTCGATATCCAATCATCCACAATACAGAACAGGGCTGAACAACCCCAACAAATAAGGTATATCTCAAAAAATATCAGGACCAACGTGATATGTCAGGCATAATATGTCAAAACAGTAAAACATTTATCATGCAACATATAAGTGTGTACACTATGCTTGGATATCTCAGTCAGTAGATCATGTACCTCACTAAAAAAATATGACATAAAGTTTACTCGTCTAAACCTAGACCATACCAACATGTTGAAATCTGTATCATGTCAGATTCAGAATTAATAAACATACTTCAAAGTTCTTCCTAATGATCCTTAAATCACTATTTAAGGTTTTAGGATTATGCAGGCGTCCGTCATCAGATAAGCCCGCTGATGATGTCTTGATCTGCGGGTCCCGGTATACAGACTTTTCCTCGAGTCAACACTAGCTCCGAAGATTTTCGAAATTAAACTGTCTTAAAAACTGGCTAGAAAAACCTAAGATACATGGTCAGAACTCGAGAGAGATTAGCTGAGGGAAAGTTGTGTATGAAACAAATGAAATCGACTTCCATTTATAGACTGCATCATACTAGTTCAGAATATTCGAACTCAATCTTATCTGCCATTGTTATAATCACATTTGTCTAGTTGGATTTTTCGGGTATAATGTAATATGAAGTAGATTGAGTTGTCCATTTTAAATATGGTGGATCCCAACATGTTGATCCTCAATTAATGAATTCCTTGATAATACTTAGTTAACTTTTTTAATCATGTCTTATTAGTACTTCACTTAAAATAAAGATTCAGGTCATTACAATTTTAACATGTGGCAAGCTTTCCAATCACTATCACATGACTTAAGATGAGCTAAAACACAAAGAAAAAGAATAAAAATTCTTCCAATCCGCACAAAAATCAGGTAACCACTCTAATCCCCCACCGATGTAAGCATCAATTCTATAAATCATGCAATTAAGGACTAGCATAGAGAACTTAAAGAAGAAAGCAAAAGATGTACCCATGGCAGATGGAGATGAGAAAAATATGTGGGGAATTGCTTAGGACTCAAAATTGACGGTGGAGGGAACCAGAGGCAGAATAAGTCACCCAAAAAAGATAGTGTATTGGCTATGGAAGATCCTGGTTGAGTAGGGCACATGGCAATGAGGAAAACAAGAGGAATAAGTAGCTGAAATCAAAATGAAGTACGAGAAACAATGGCAAAAAGGTTGATCATAGCTGCAGAAATATTCCGAGAACGAGTGAGGGGAAGAAGCTTGTGTTGCAGCGATTGAGCTAAGCAAAGATGTGGCCAGCGACGAGGATTGAGGCACCGAGCTATGCGCTCTGAAGAAAGCATAAAACACAGACAACGTGTCTGGTACTAGGGTAGCAACAAAGAAAGATGGAGTATCTGTGGTAGCCGCAAATGGCGATTCGACAGCGGCAATGGTGAAAACCTGCCGTGAAGTAATGGGAAGATATTGGGTGAAGAGTAATTGCAAATTTTGAAAGAATCATGAAACCTGAGTTTTAATGGAGTAATCTAGAATTTGAATGTAAGGATTTTGGAAATCTGGACAATTGCAGAAAATTTGGCAAATAAGAAGATGAAATGGACAGAAAAAGATTTTTGAAATTTTTGGTAAAGTTTAAGTATAGCTAGTGCAACCCAATTTATGGAAAGCAACTTTGGCCTCATTGTTTTGAAAAAATAAAAAGTAATGGGGCTCAGAATTTGAATACATGCATTTTGGTCTGCATGAGGTATTTTTTTGTACAAAAAAAGGTTCAATATTTGAAAAACCCATGCCCTATAAAATAATTGACCGACAAAGCGAGTCAGAAAAACCCATCAGTTGTTCATAGTATTTTGAATGGGTCAGAAGATCGTGAGAAAATGCAGGGAGTTGAAAGAATCGCCCAAGTAATCAACAAGAAGAAAATTAACAGAAACAAAAAAAACATAACTCAACACATCAAGCTAAAATATGTTAAGTAACAACTCTTCAAATTTTAGTTTTTCAATTTAATTATTTTCATCTTTTTATCCATGTTACAACACTCTTCATCGTTTTATTCCAGTTTGAAGCAATTTCCATCAACTTTATTATATTTTTATGTCTTATAGATTCTTACTGGTTATTATAAATTCAAAAATCACGTTGATAGTTTATTTCTTAGATTTCACCGTCAATTTTCTTGCATTCCTTTGTTTTTAGTACATATTAATTTAAGAGATCACAAAAAAAGTCAAATTTAGTATACATTTCGCTTGGATTATTAGAAGTTAGATTTTTATTATTTTTCACTCAAACTGATGGATTTTCCACCTGACACGCCCACAATCTACATAATTTTGTAAAAAACAACTATATAATTAAAAATCATTCAATTTTTAAATTGGACTTTTGAATATAACGTGGATAATTGCCTAGCACTTACCATATACGATAGATAAACTTTCCCCTTTATATGTGTGGACTGTGACCACATATGGTACTACTCGTTTTTGAAGTCCAGTTTAGAGAGTTGGATTTTCATAAAAAAGAAAGACTTTAAGATGAAATTATAAATCAAAATCATGATATAGAATAAGTCTTATGTGAGACAATTTCATGAATTTATATTCGTGAGACGAGTTGACCGATCTATATTTACAAAAAAATTAATATTTTTGGTATAACAAATAATATTTTTCATGAATCGAATGATATTAGATACCAATATCACAAAATTAACCCACGAGACAGTCTTATATAATTTTTTTATATTAAATGTTTAAAAAATTTATCTTGCACATTCATTCACAATAATTTTGTAACCATCTAATTGTCTTACTTATTTATTTATTTATTTGTTTATTATCAAGAGCAATGAACTATAACACCTATCATTATTAGGTCTCTTGTGAGACGGTCTCACGAATCTTTATCCGTGAAACGGGTCAACCCTATCGATATTCACAATAAAAAGTAATACTCTTAGCATAAAAAGTAATACTTTATCATGGATGACCCAAATAAGAGACACGTCTCACAAAATACGACCCGTAAGATCGTCTCACACAAGTTTTTGCCTCATTATTATCAAGAAAATTTTGTATATCTGCATCAGATTCGAGATTTAATTATAACAATAAGATTTAAAATAAGAAAAAAAATTTAATAATATTTTTAATATATAAAAGACAATATGTTAGAGTAGGTTCAAAAAATAGGTATGTATTAGGATTAACTTAGTTAAAGAGTCCTAGTATTGAAGGGTACTTAATCTTACGATTAGGATTAAAATTGAAACAAAGTAGGGCTATCTATACAACCACTCTTTTTAATGAACACAACACACACAGACAATATATATATATATTTTCTCAACACACCCGCAAATACATCAAAATCTTTGTAATCTTCTGCTTTTTCGCTAATATACGCAGATTTAATCCTCTTCCCGTCTCGTTTGCTGCGTACCAGGCCAAGGATTTCTGGAGGAAATAGATGACATTTGGTTTTTTTTTTTTTTCTCTAGAATATTCGACGCACTTGTTTTTTAGACCCTGAAACGATAGCATAACTAAAGGCGGCGTGTGCAAGGGATTAGGGTTTTTCCTTAACACGGAAGACAATTTTGGGTATAGTTTCCCTATATTATATTTTATTCAGCGCGTTGGTTTCGGTCTATTTTTTTTAAGTTTTTTGGGGTATTATACGACTGTTTCCGAGTTTTGATAAACTTCCGTGCTGATCGACTGTTCGAATTCCTGGATTATTTTGGGATTTCTCGTTGTGGTTTGGTGGATTCTAGGGTCTAGGGTTTGGTTCTCATGCGTTTTCTCACGTGGGTATAGATTTATTTTGAAGAATTTGATCTATTTTGGCATTCCTTGTGCATGGAGTGGGGTAATATTTAACGGGGTTTGTTGAATTTGCTTTTTATTGATGTATGAGTGTCTTCCTGGCTTGTTTTCCTGGAGCATGGAGGACATTCGAAGCTGCTACTTTTAATGCTGTTTCTGGGCAGTTGAAACGTGATTGAGTTTTGGTGGTTTTTGTTTTGTTAAGTTGAATGTTCTGTTTGGGCTGATAGAATATTATAAATTGTACAGAGCGAGAAGAAACCCTAGATACCCCTGTATAGGACGGTTCAAATTCTTTGATTCTAATACCAGTTTGTTGGAGCATTATATTTGGTGTCTTTAACTTGCATTTTGGGGATCCTGGCTATTAAATTTTGGAGCTGGGCATTAGGCTGTTGACAGAAGAAAAGGTGAATTTAGGGAATTAGCAATATAGAATAAAGTCTAGACCGACTACGGTCAATTTTGTTTGGGTGCGGATAAGCTGTGCTAAATTGGTGTTGGCACATGGCTGCGGAAGGGTGGTAGTTATTCTAAGAGGACGAGTTAATTTTCCTCCCATTTTGTTTTTGTATATGATAATGTTTAGCACTAAGTATGGAAAAAAGTGAGCCGACTTTAGTACCGGAATGGTTGAAAAATTCTGGAAACCAGAGCGGCAGTGGGTCTACTTCGTATTTAGGTATTTTCATCTTAAATAAGAATTTATTTATCCAACTTTTTCAATCTTTTGGATCTACCTATTTTTAATGTTTTTTGTTTTGTTTTAGATGATAAATCTGCACCCAAACTTTCAAGGAACAATTCATTTTTGAGTAGCAATGGTCATGATTTTGGACGATCATCAAGTTCTGAAAGAACGACCTCGTCATATTTCCACCGGAGTTCCAGTAGCAATGGCTCTGGAAATATGAGGTCCTATAATAGTTTTGGCCGAAATCGGCGTGACAGGGATTGGGAGAAAGATAGACATGATTCTCTAGACAAAGACAAGTCAGTGTCTGGGGATAGCTGGCACAGGGGCTTTTCAGATTCATCGGGGAACACCTTTTCTCGTAAATTTGAGTGGGATGGGTTAAGACGATCTCAGTCTGCAATTTCTGGGTCGAATGGGGACACATGGACTAAGAAAGTTGTAACTGATTCAACCAGTGTAGGTGGAAACAACACTAGTGGTTTGCTTACCAAGGGTACTCTTGTTGGCGACGTGAACAAAACGAGATTTGAGAGAAATTTTCCGTCATTAGGAACTGAAGAAAGAGTAGTCATTCCCGAGGTAGGAAGAGTCCCATCTCCGGGCTTAAGTTCTGCAATTCAGAGCTTACCTATTGGTCATGCTGCTGCAGTTGGTGGCGAAAAATGGACATCTGCTTTGGCAGAGGTTCCTGTGTTACTTGGAAGCAATGGAATTGGAATCTCGTCTGTGCAACAGTCTGCTTCCACACAACCTGCCTCGGCCACAACCACCTCTCTCAATATGGCAGAAGCTGTAGCTCAGGGTCCAAGCCGAGCTCCGGTTATGCCTCAGGTAGGTTCCTTTCTCCGTTATAATTGAAGATTTTCGAGTGACTCTGCTAATACACAGTGTTCATTCTGTTACAGATATCTGTTGGAACTCAAAGGCTCGAAGAACTGGCAATTAAACAATCTAGGCAGTTAATTCCAGTCACACCATCCATGCCAAAGACTTTGGTAAGAGTGGGACTGTACTTGTTTTGAAATTTTAGAAATATGTCATGTTTCATATGGTCAGTTGATGTGATCTTTCTTCTAGGTGTATGGGTCAATACCTGTCTCACTGATTTAATTTTTTCTCCCTTTTAGGTAAAAAAAGCTATAATGTTTGTTTCATGATTAACATAATCGGAAGGTTTTTCATTACGATGGAAATATGAGATTATTCACAAGATATGCTTTGATGTCTCATGATTGGAGCAATTTATTTAGTTTTGTGGTCTTATAAAGTTTTCTGTACAAGTTAGATTCAGATTGCTAGAAATAGACATGGCTGGAGGGGGGTCTTGAATTGTTTCTTCTTTTCTTCAACATTGTGCTGTTTTAGAAGTATCTTTTTAAAATTGTCATAATATTCTTGTCATATCATAGTAGATTAAATTGTGGAGTTGATCTTGTACAAATTCGCTCTAGGACAATTTTTATGCTGAAAAAGAAGCCTAAGCTATAGATGGAGAGTTTTCTGTAACATATGATATCTGTTGATGGATATGGAAGTTTGGACGAAACAATCCTAGAGTAGCTCTTTAATTAGGCAATCAAACCATGTAATCGAAAAAGATCAGCAAGATTAATCACTTTTGGCTGCCTTGTGTGTGTTTGTGTGTTTTTTGAAGAGGAAATCTACTCTTGGTAAAACTACATTTATATTAACTATGATTTTTCTTTTAGCACCAGTAGTGAAATATGTAGAACACTCTCTCCTAACTGCCTATTATGCACCTTGGCTAGAATTAGAAATTCGTTAATTGGGAGAAAGAACGAGAAAAGTGGAGACTAGAGTTGTAAGGCTTTGAGCACCCTCACCTGAAAAGAAAAGGAAGCAGATCATAATAAGTGGAATATCATTGAAGAAACAAAAGCCCCTGTACTCTTGGAATGATTTTAGCTCGAAAGTCTTAGAAAATGTACTATGTCCTTAGTTTCGATATTTTTATCGCAGAACAAAATCAGGAACTTTATCGATCGTAGATAGATAGCTATTCGTACATGAATAAATCTGGGGATTGTGGTAGTTGAGGTGAAGTTCCAACTTTTTATTGTATGAGGAAAACATAAACCAATTGGTGTATGTTTTGTACTTGAAGAAGCTTAAAATCTAATATGATCTTATTTTCCCACCCTTTAGGTAAACAGCTTGCTTGAACTTCTTAATGTTTGTTTCTCCTTTTGTTGGCTAGCTGTATTGATGTCATTTGGTGGGTTGCGTTTATTATTCCCTGAATTTATGAACTCAATCACCTGTATTTTATCAGGTATATCCACACGTCGTTTTTCCAAATTCCAATGATGTAGCTAGTTTCAAGCAATTAATATGAGACTATCATTATGTCATAGTGATAAAATCAGTGGTTTGATGGCTGGCTACTTTCTGTGAAAAACGAACCACAATTTTAAACTGATCAGAGTTTCACCATTTACTGTTTCATTAACAATTCTCTCTCTTGAAGTTTAAAAAGAAACTCTTTGGTAAGTTAAATATTTTGCTGTCATTCAACCTTGAAAATCATTCCACTCTGATGTGTTTTGGCTTTAGATGGTTATGTTTCCTTGTCCTCTGGTCAAGATGGTAAAATTGGACTCCTGTGTCTATTTTGTTGTTACGTATGTGTCAACTTTTTCATTGGAAATTCAATATTTCTTTAAAGTGTAATACTTTTCAGCTTCTTATCATGAGTTTACCCTTCTTCTCATCATATTAAAGACTGATTGAATTTTTTTCCTGACGCTCTTTTCTAAGTCCCCGTTGGAGGAAAATTATGTGGACGTGTTCCTTTTATGATTACTATTAAGTTCTCTATAACTCCATGCTTTATATGTATTATGTTCCCACAATTGGAATTGTGGATATCATGTGCCTCATAAGAGTATTCCATCTGATCGAGGAAGTTATTTTTATAAAACTCTAATAATAAATTTTCTATGAAACATAAATAAGTGCCATGACAAGCCACAACCTCTATGAATATTGGATTTCCCATGCTTCAAAGCTGCTAATGAGATTTGCATGCCTGAATTTCTGGTTACGCTTTAATCTTTTTGGTCAGTGCCTAGGTTCTGAAAGACCACTTAAATTAGTTATATTCCCTCTCTTCGTTTGTTGCAGTAGGACCCCTGAATTTGCACGTCGTTTCAAATAATTAGATTGATTTTTATACTGTTAACATCACCATTTGTTCAGAGTCATCCCTCTGTCCATTGATCGACAATAACTGAAACTTCATGTTATTTTTCTCGTGAGCAAGTGTAAACCGTTTTTCGCTGACTGTTAGCAAAAGGTTGGAGATATATGTCTTGTGGATTGTTGATGTCTTTAAACGGATATAGTGACAGATTGCAGCACTTTACAACATGCCTGGTTTTGATTTTCTTGTTTTTAAGACATTGCTTCCAGAAGGGGCCAGGTAGAATGTCACATTTGGAAATATGACGAGTCACTCATATGTCCTTGCATATAACAGAGAGTAAAATTATCTGATAAGCTTGAAGATGGTCATCAACTACTTTTCTTTCTGTTCTTGTGATATTAGTTTGTGAACAGGTACATTTGTCAGAAAGTATTCCCTGAATGAGCTATATAAATTGTGCACATCATATATACTCTTTTTTTTTGTCGAAAAGAGTGGATAGCTCTTAATCATTTGGAACTTTATAACTTTTGGCCATTTACTTTCCATTGGTTTCGCACTATCCGGTTGCAGCATTTCTTGTGAATATTTGTTGAGTATGCTCAACTTTGCTACAGGTTTCAAATCCTTCAGATAAACAGAAAACTAAATTGGGCCAGCAGCAGCATCCCATAACTTCACTTCCCATTAATAACTCGAAAGGTGATATGTATAAGTCATCAAATGCGGGGAAACTCCATGTTCTCAAGCCATCACGAGAGAAAAATGGGGTTGCTCCTGTTGTGAAGGACAATTCGATTCCAACAAGTGGTATCAATGCAGTAATTTCTACACTTCCCACTGCTCCATCTGTTGCTGGTGCTGTAGCAGCCAAGGGCTCACAAAACATCCCAGCCCTGAACCGTAAGCCTGTATTAACTGTGCTGGAGAAGCGAACCACCTCTCAAGCTCAAAGTCGAAAAGAATTTTTCAACCTTGTGCGAAAGAAATCTATGGCGATCTCCACTTCTGTTACTGATACTGATACTGAGAACTTTTCCTCAGTTATGGACACTGGGACTGCTGTATCCCCGCCACCTTCAGAAACTTCTGAAAAGGAGGATGTACCTGCTCCTAATACTTCTCAGATTGATGATGCTCAATCAAGTGCAAACCTGAGTGATGACCTTTTGTCTGAGAAAAGAGCTGATGTGACTTGCATTGATGATACTTGTATTGTGCCGAAGTACTTAGGCAATGGAAAGAACCCTAGCATGGATCCTTTATTTTCAGAGGAGGAAGAGGCTGCCTTTCTACGCTCTTTGGGTTGGGAGGAAAATTCAGATGAGGGTGGACTTACCGAAGAAGAAATAAGTGCTTTCTTAAAAGATGCGACTAAGGTATATAATACAACCTCGATTCGGATATATTACTTTGTGGTTTATTTATTATAAAATTTGTCATATTTGTTGTCACTGAAAAATGCTCTTCGTTTCATTATGCAGTACAACTCAAAACCAGCTCTGAGAATACTTGAAGTAGTGCAGCCCAAATCTATTGCATCATTAGACTCCCAAATTACTGGAATTTCTCCTGGATTGAGTTCTTCTGATGCTAAGCTGGAATCTTGATCTGCTAAACGCGGTTTGTTTGACTGAAAATCTTATGTTGATCGAGAAGATGAGTTGTTGTGCTTCTTGGTTCTTTTTTTCTGATATTCAGTGCTGGTTGGGGATATGCTGTAAAAAAAGGAAGGTGGGTTGATATTTTTTGTCTTTCACAGAAGTGGAATAGGAATAAATTTCCGATGATCAAGTCCTACAATCACTCTTGATGACGTTGTTTTCACGGTGTGGGTTTTAGACTATTTATGGTCATAAGCACAGAGATAGAATAGGTTTTAATCTATAAAACTACTCGACGACATTGCTTGTTTGCAAAGTCTGGGTCTTTACAGTTTTGTGGTTAAATGACGAACAGGGAATTTTTTTGAACAGATATTCACCCTTTCTTTTGGTTGATTAAAGATGAAAAGAATCAAGATTACGCACATGTTCTTTCTTAATTTTTATTCACTCATATATTTCTGAGCTTGTGCTTTTTTTCAGCCATTTGAATGCTTGGGTAAACCATGGGATTTTTCTTGAAGAATGATTGATCGGTTGTCTGTTTCAAGCAGCTGTCGTAATTAGTTCCAAAAAATTGAGTGTTCAATTTATTTAATTGCAAGTTCTTCCAATTATCGAGAAGAATTCGTCGCGTAATATTTTATGATTTAAAATATTAGAATTATAATGTTAATTTTTATTTTAATTTATTGATGTTATGTAAATACATGTTGATAAGTGGCACAAATCGTTGCAATTATTAGACATGCCATGGTAATAATTATAATAAAATAAATGTGGGTAATCTATTCTATTTTATTAAATTTGATAACATGATAGTAACCAATGAAGAAGGAAATCAATTTTTTCTTTCAATTTTATCTTTATATGATACTAATATTAAATTTTTTTAAAAAAATTTCAACACACTTTTGTTTTTATTTTTTTATTTCAACAATTCAAATATCAATTTAGTCCATCCATAATTTATCAAATTTCATTTTAGTCCATCGATAATGATAAAAAAGACTGTACACACACGTATCACGAGTGGTTCGCTTTTGCAACCTCTCTTATAGTCTTACTAACTCCACAAAATCTTGTCAACTGCCCACCTTTTTTTTTATATACATATATCGTGTATATCTAATTTCAAATTTTCAAAAGTAACAATCCAAATTTAATGAAAAATTTTCACGTCTACATAAAAATTCCAGTGATTCGTCTCACAAATATTGAAAGATAGATTACCATATTTCCTTTCTAATCTAACCATTGAGCTCAATTTCACATCAAATTGGCGTCGTCCTCGCGTACCTCACTACATCGACCAAGGTGATGTCCTAATTTTTTTCACCATGTTCTCTCCATTAGTACGCACGTCCTCCAACTGCTTAATGCAGTTTCTAATAATAATAGTAAAAAACACTGTGTTAGGTTGCTATTTTATTTGGCAATAGGTCGCTTTTCAAATGTATTTTTATTATTTGAAAAAAGCATAATCATAATTTCAAATACACATCTTGCTTATTTATATAGTACTTCATGTTATTTAGGATGAATTTCAAATCCATTCAATAATAAAGTCATTTGAAATTCATTCTACTTTGTGTAACTAATGTGTAAATAAGAAAGATATGAATTTAAGATTTGAACTTTTGTTTCATAAGTAACAAGTTTAGTGATGACTAAATTAATTCGAGGGAATATCAAACTTCCATGGCAACTAGGTATATTGAATGCTTGATTTTATATTAGATTTTTCAACTGCTGATATAGTGCATTTGTCATTAATTTATCATTCTTTGGAATATAATTAGCCACAACATGGATTTACAGCATAATTTCTTCCTGACTTTGAAGTGTTTTAATATTAGTAACATTTTCAATTTCTGTAGCAGCAATTATAAATGCTTTTATCGTCGATTAAAAAGTAAAAATACAACTGTTGCTGAATATAGACTCCTAAACTTCTTGGTTGTAAACGATTAATATTTAACATGTGACCGTATATTCTTACAACTCAAGAAAGAATCTTCGAAATGATGTATTTTAGTTATAGAAAAACAAAAATAGTGGATGCAAATTTACGTTCGATGCAAAAAAAAAAAAAAAATCTTCGAATTATTTGTTGTTATACATAATATAGTCGATCGGATCCATATCTGACCCAGATTATTAACATACCCAAGGACATTTACAAAGGTAATGAGCCTAAGACTGATACAATTGATCTAAAGAAGGAGTCAGTACTTTGATCGGAATCCGAACTACTCTCTGTTCGGTAAGAGCCCCTCAAAATGATATTACTCGAGCAACCAAACTCAAGGCACACCGACCCAAGTAAAAATTCTAATGGCATGAATGAAGTTTGTTCCATGTAAAACTCATGAACCAAATCTTTTCTGATAAGGAAAAAATCCTGAATAATTCGGAATATATCTTGAAAATTCATAAATTACTAAATATAAGATAAGATAAGATCAGAACAAATATAATATTTTAGGAAACTTTTCTGACTAGATTTATTCTCATACAGGTTATCTAGATCTACTCGACCCTATAAATACCAGATATTCCATATGATTTTATATATTCACTCATTGCTTACACGAGCACTACTCATATCACACGCTTAAGTTTTCTCTCTAGTGACTTAAGAATCGGGAGGGCTAAGATGGAAACACTTACGACACCTTCTAACTATTGTTCGTCCGTGCAGATCCATCCTCATATTTTGCTCGGCCCGTTATCGCACTGAAGCTCTGCTCGACATATATCAGGATAACAAAGAATATTTGGCTCGTCAGACCGAACTTTAGGTACGTTAAATTTTTGGTAAGATCAATTGGCGCCATCTTTGAAAAATTGAAGAGGAAAAAGATAAGATGGATAGAGGACGAAGAAGACGGGGAGGTTGTGGAAGAGGTTGTAGAATCAACCAAAAAAACGACAATGAAGCAAGTATCAACAACACTAGAGTCATGAGAATAATCCTCCACCACCTTCTCATTTTGATATTGCGCAGCTCACCCAGCCGATCATCGCCATCGTCAAACAAGTGTTAATGCAAAAGCAAGGAAACAATCCAACATAGAGCCTTCCCCAAATCAGAACGAGGTCATCAAAGAGATAAAAAGACTTAGAGATGAGATGCAACGTCTAAGAGAGGCCCGGGAGGCTCGTCTTCCTCCGTCGCCTCAAGCTGTTCCCTTCTCTCCGGAAGTCCTAGCAACCGAGCTCCCCAAACATTTCCTATTTCCCAACATAAAAGGAATACAATGGTAAAGTGGATCTGGAAGAGCACCTCTCTCGATTTGAAAATGCTGCCCTATTACATCAGTATGCCAACTTCATCAAGTGTCAAGTCTTTCTCAACACCCTAGCAAGGGTAGCACAACAATGGTTCAACCTATTGAGCCAAGAAATATCCGAAATTCCAAGACTTCAACAGGTTCTTCCTACGCATATTCGCCAGTAGCAAGAAGCAACCACTGACCACTTTGAGCTTGTTCGGTATGAAACGAAAAGAAAATGAGAGTCTATGTGTTTACCTTCAAAGATTTAATGCAAAGGTGGTATAGGTTCCCTCTGCCACACCAGACTTTCTAATCAACACTTTTATCCAGGGATTGAGGCTAGGAAATCTCTTTAATACGCTCGTGAAAAAACCACCCACCAGTTTTGAAAACTTGCTTGTAAAATGAGAAGAATACATTAATTGTTATAACGTTGAATGGAATATTTTAAACTATTTCACCTAAAAATTGGACCAAGACTCGCGCATAACAACTAGGAAAAAGGCTGGAAACGAGATAGTTTTCTTCATATCTAGGGCATGAATAATGTCACAGGGACTTGGGGAAAGAGTTGATGAGCTAGCCGCCTTGCTTCCTGGCGACTGAAGGTGGTGCGGCGGTGACTGGAGCTGAAGCAAAGGCAGCCGATGAGAAATATGCTGGGGCTGTATCCCATTAAAACTAAGCTTGCCAAAAGTGTACCAATTTCATACTTTTCATTCTTAGCAAACCTCTTTTCGAGGTCCTTAAGGAATTCCTTAGCTGTAGCAATATCGCTAGACATTATGCCATGAATATTTTCAGAATGAATTTCTTCATGATCATCATACATGCGATTCGATATGTCTCACCTTTCAAACTCACTCTTTTAATCAGAGGTACTCTTATCTGTATAGCGGAAGAAAAATCAACTCTTATCGCAAGATCCAAATTCATGACTCCGAGAACTACTAATAAATTATCTTGCCACGACTTAAAATTTGAGCTATTTAACATAGAAATAAATTTAATGTTGGAATGATTATTTGTAAAAGTCAAATCTGAACAGAGTACAAAAATGATAATGTACATGCTCAACCAAAATATCCAAATAAAATAATCAATAAATTCAAAAACGTAAACCTCATAATATGATATCGAGCACTCCATTAATTTTTATCTTTGGACAAAAGATATACTTCTAAGTTATATCCTAGTGCGGCAGTCAAACACTGGTAATAACTATCATGTCAAATAATAACCTTCTTTTTGGCCGATTTGTTATTTACATGAAAAATCGAACAATTATCATATGTTTACCGCCACAAGTACAAATGTAATTATATTAAATATTGAACTTCCTTTGGGTCGAACAATATCGATATAGATTATATACACCCAAAAAACTTTTATATTTTAAAATAAATTAATTTCCATAAAAGTTGTCCCTTTGACGACATTTTATTTTAATCAATCAATTTTAAAAATACATACAACCTTATCATTATTTTAATAATTGAAAATTTAAACTAAATCGAATGAAGTTGAACAATAAAAAAAAAACAAAAACAAAACTACGAGTGCAGTGGTGCGCTAAAGTTGTGCTCTCGTGCACTTGTGCCTGCCCAGTGGTGCACAGGCGCACCCAACATGGGGCCCCCCACGAACTCATCTCTGTCTTGGTATCCGAAAAATCTTGATCTGCACGAATTACTGATTTTTCAACGCTGAAACGTTGTAGAAACGGTACGACGGCCTTGTAGTTTCGAATTTCTAAAGATGTTTTTTGAAAAAAAAATTGAATCCTAATTCGAAATTATCAACCTAAATCCATGAAAATTTGTTTCAACTAAAATTCTTTTCCAGAGCTGAATATATCAAAAAGTTTCAACTAAATTTTTTTTTTTCAGATCTGGATCCAAATATTATACTTAAATTTTAAACAAATCTCACTGATTCAACATGAATGACTCTAATACCACTTGTTGGGGAAAATCCATATAACCACATAATCAATTTTACTAAATCAATAAGAATTTGACTGAAAATCTTAAATAGAAGCGTACCTGAATTCATAATCCTTAATCCATAGAATGATTCTTGATCTTTCAGATCTATGTGTTCTTCTTTGAGAGAATTCTTTAGTTTTCTCTTCAGAACTATTTTCTATTATGAGAGTAAAAAATAAAGAACATGATATCGCACGATCCAGGAACCATGACCATTATATAAATAATGTCAATCATTAATTTATGTTATTTCTGTATTAGCCAATCGTAAAAACAAAAGTTATACTTTCGTATATACACATAAAAGCCCACAACCTATCAGATACATTAAAGTCCATCAACCAAAACCTTAACGGATAGTTTTGAGTTTCATCTTAACATACACATCACATTATAATTCACTTATAAGCTCATATAACGAGTCAAATTGGCAAGCAAAGATAGGGCAGATGATTAACCTGCTGAGGTTTCTCATGTGCGCCCGAACTATTACCGAGACAGGTAATAACAACTTGGAGAAATGACCTCTTTAATTTACGCTGTTGCTTGATTACATTACTATCATCTTTTCACTTCGTTATTTCACCGCTGATAGGATAAGCCGACAATGGGATCAAGATTTCATCCAGAAGTTGTCGATCAGAGCTATTGATCTTCGATAAAGATGCTCTGCAATCGACTCCAAAGTCTGTATTTGGTTCCTAGCTCCCATGTCTAAGCTTAAATCTCATTCCCAACTAACCTTATAAATGTAGTTTGAAATCCCAATCAGTTTGTCCGAAGACCTGTTTCCAATCACAATCTGTCTTGTGTGAATCTGGTTCTTCGGGGTAAACTCTGATTAGTTAAGAATCATGTCATGCTTGTGTTTTTGTGTACTTCAATTCGGTCTGAATCCGTAATCTCTATGGTTATTTGGTTGTAGTGTAAGTAGTATGATACGTTATTGAAATATTGAGAGAAGAGCCTGGAAAACGACAGGAAAGCACACGAATTCCCTCTGAACGAAGCAAAGAATAAAGAAGCACACTTTGTTAAAAAAAGATTTAATTTTTCTTTCATTTCATTACAAACCCAATGGAAAGAAGCTGCATTATCTTCACGATGATAGGAATCGCGGCATATTTCGTACTTCAAATCCCAGAAATCCAGAAAAGAAATGATAAAAGAAGAACAATAAGAGAGAAATTGACGATGGTAGATGAAGCATTAGCGGAAGCAGAGGAAAGAGTGAGGATCTATGAAGAAAGACATGATCGGATTCTTAATCAGATTTGCTCTTATTACATGATGAATCAAAATCTCGAAGAATCATTGATCGGAGCTAAAGACGCCATGAATGAAGCTCTGGAGTTTGCTGTTGCTCTCAGGATACTGAAATTGGAGATTACATCTTCATTCTCTTGATTCTTTTCCTTTTTTTAAAAAAATAAAATAAAAATATATATATATATATATATTATAATTTATTTTATTGACATCTTCATTTTATTTACTCGAAATTATTTATGATTGAGATCTAATTAATACTATACCGCAAGCAATTATTCATGAAATTTCAAGAATGAGCAATTTACTAAAATTTATATCATGAAGCAAACTAATGGTTTATGTAACATGATACTCTTGGATGCACAAATCCATTTGATCTATTATTTCAATAGAAAGAAACACTTCATTCCCTTTAAAATATTGAATATTTCGACAATACTAAGTAACATTTGCCATGATATAATTAAAAATAAATAAAAACACACGTCAAACTTAAATTTATATAAATTTTATTATTAACATGATTTGATCGTACCTCTCATTTTGGGAAATTACAATAATGAAAAATATATATACATAAAATTGATCTCTTGAATATTCATGATGAATGTTGTGAAAAAGTAAAAATTTACGGTAAAAAAGTAAAAATCTCAAACTCTCAAAATTATCACACTACACACTTTATAATATTTTTCTCTCAACTCAATTGTGATTTTCTTCACAAATGAGAGATCTATTTATAGAAAATTTTTACAAATAATCCAAAAATAAAATACATCATTACCTACATCATCACACACTAATTTTCAATATTCAACACCTAATTTTACCTAATTTTCAACATTCAACATTCACATTTTCAACACAAATATTTAACACATTTTTAAATAATTTTTCAACACTCCCCCTTGTGATGATGATCATAATGATTGTATACATTACGTGTTTTTATACTGCCTCGTTAAAAACCTTACTAGGAAAAACCCATTGGGATAAAAACCATAGTAAGGGAAAAAGAGTGCAGTCACGTAAACTCCCCCTCATGTTGACACGAACAATTCTTCACAAATTTCGTAGATTGCGCATCCCAATATTATATATGTGCTTTCTGAATATTGTCGTAGGAAGTGCCTTTGTGAAGAGATCTGATGAGTTTTCACTTGATTGAATGTGACGAACATCAATACATTTATTCTTCTCAAGCTCCTTGGTGAATGCGAAGAACTTAGGAGGAATATGTTTAGTTCTGTCGCTTTTTATGTATCCTTCTTTCATTTGAGCAACACATGCAGCATTATCTTCATATAGTATCACAGGCTTCTCGTCGAATGATAATCCGCATGAGATTTGGATATGTTGAGTCATTGATTTTAACCACACACATTCACGGCTTGCTTCATGTAGTGCAATAATCTCGGCATGATTTGATGAAGTTGTTACAAGTGTTTGTTTCTGTGAACGCCAAGAAATTGCAGTGCCTCCACGAGTAAATACATATCCAGTTTGAGAACGTGCTTTGTGTGGATCAGATAAGTATCCAGCATCGGCATAACCAATTATACTTGGATTAGCATCTTTTGAATACAAAAGTCCCAAGTCTGTCGTTCCTCGTAGATAACGGAATATATGTTTAATTCCGTTCCAATGTCTCTTTGTTGGATATGTGCTAAATCTTGCCAATAAATTTACGGCAAAAGATATATCAGGCCTTGTACAATTTGTAAGATACATAAGGGCACCGATAGCACTTAGATATGGTACTTCTGGACCAAGAATATCTTCATCATCTTCACATGGACGGAATGGATCCTTTTCTATGTTTAATGATCTAACAACCATTGGAGTACTTAAAGGATTTGATTTGTCCATATTAAAACGTTTAAGGATCTTTTCTGTATAATTTGTCTGGTGAACAAATATTCCACATTCTTTTTGTTCAATTTGTAAACCCAGACAATACTTGGTTTTTCCAAGATCCTTCATTTCAAATTCTTCTTTCAAGTATGACACAACTTCTTGAATTTCCTTATTTGTTCCAATGATGTTTAAATCATCAACATATACAGCAATAATTACGCATCCGGATGTTGTTTTCTTAATGAAAACACAAGGGCATATTGAATTATTTACATATCCCTTTTTCATCAAGTGATCACTTAGCCTATTATACCACATTCTGCCGGATTGCTTCAACCCATATAATGATCTTAGTAATTTCACAGAATAACATTCTCTGGGTTTTGAACTTTGTGCTTCAGGCATCTTAAATCCTTCAGGGATTTTCATATATATATTACTATCAAGTGATCCATATAAGTAGGCTGTAACAACATCCATAAGACGCATTTCTAAATTTTCAGATACTGCCAAGCTAATCAAATACCGAAACGTAATTGCATCCATCACAGGAGAATACGTTTCTTCATAATCAATTCCAGGCCTTTGAGAAAAACCTTGTGCAACAAGTCGAGCTTTATATCTTACTATTTCATTTTTCTCATTTCGCTTTCGAATAAAAACCCATTTGTATCCAACAGGTTTTACACCTTCAGGTGTAAGGACTATAGGTCCAAAAACATTACGTTTATTTAGCGAATCCAATTCAACCTGGATGGCATCTTTCCATTTTATCCAATCCTGCCGATTTTTACATTCACCAAAAGATTTTGGTTCATGATCTTCATTATCATTTATGATGTCGATTGCCACATTATAAGAAAATATATCATCAATTTCTTCTATATCTTTTCGGTTCCATATTTTTCCAGTATTAATATAATTGATAGAGATTTCATGATTCTCGTCAGTTTGTGGTTCTGACAAAACATTTTCATCATCATGTGTTTCTTCAGGAACATCATTCTCTATTTTGTGATCATTATGTGTTTCTTCAGGAACATCATTCTCTATTTTGTGATCATTGTGTTTCTCTATGAATTTTCTTTTTCGAGGATTTTTATCCTTGGAACCAACTGGCCTTCCACGCTTCAGGCGTTTAATGACATCATGACTATCTTCAATTTGTTTCTTCGGAATTTCAATTCGAGCAGGGGCATTTGCAGCATGTATATATGATTTAGTTACCCCTTTTGTGTCTGCAAATGCATCTGGTATTTGATTTGCTATTCTTTGCAAGTGCACAATTTGCTGTACATCTTTTTCACATTGTTTTGTTCTTGGATCCAGATGTAACAATGATGATACATACCATGTAATTTCTTTTTCGGTATGTTTCTGTTCTCCCCCTAACATTGGGAAGATTTCCTCATTAAAATGACAATCAGCAAAACGTGCTGTGAACACGTCGCCTGTCTGTGGTTCAAGATATCGAATGATCGATGGACTATCATAACCAATATAAATTCCAATCTTTCTTTGAGGTCCCATTTTCTTTCGTTGAGGTGGTGCAATAGGCACATACACCATACATCCAAAAATTCTCAGATGAGAAATGTCTGGTTCTTTACCAAATGCAAGCTGCAATGGGGAGTATTTATGATATGCACTTGGTCTGATGCGAATTAATGAAGCAGCATGTAAAATTGCATGTCCCCATATAGAAATAGGGAGCTTTGTTTTCATAATCATTGGTCTAGCAATCATTTGCAGACGTTTAATCAATGATTCAGCCAATCCATTTTGAGTATGTACATGAGCAACAGGATGCTCAACAATGATTCCCATAGACATACAATAATCATTGAAAGTCTGGGAAGTAAATTCACCAGCATTATCAAGTCTAATTTTCTTGATTGTATAATCGGGAAATTGATTCCTCAATTTTATTATTTGAGCAAGTAATCTTGCAAATGCAACATTTCGAGTTGACAATAAACATACATGTGACCATCTGCTGGAGGCATCAATCAATACCATAAAGTATCTGAATGGTCCACATGGTGGATGGATTGGTCCACAAATATCACCCTGAATACGTTCAAGAAACATTGGTGATTCAGTTTGGATTTTGGCTGGTGATGGTCTTATAATAAGTTTTCCAAGAGAACATGCTTTACATTGAAACTTATTATTCTGAAAGATCTTCTGGTCTTTCAATGGATGACCATGTGTATTTTCTATAATTCTTCGCATCATTGTTGAACCAGGATGTCCTAATCGATCATGCCAATTGGTTAATATTGAAGAATTATCAATTACCATGTTTGATTCAATGGGACGTATATGTGTATAATGCAATCCAGTAGGGAGCATTGGTAGTTTTTCAATCACATATTTCTTTCCTGATTTATATGTGGTAAGACACATATATTTCTCATTCCCTTCATTCATTGTTTGAGTATCATACCCATGGGAATATATATCATTAAAACTCAACAAATTTCTTTTCGATTGTGGTGAATATAAAGCATCATTGATCAAAAATTTTGTACCATTAGGTAACAAAAATTGTGCTTTACCACATCCTTTAATCAAGTCTACAGGACCTGATATTGTATTCACCGTTGTTTTTGTTGGTTTTAGTTCCAAGAAATATCTTTTATCTCGGAGGATAGTGTGCGTTGTACCACTATC
>NC_133314.1:16866698-16875297 GCF_012295235.1 Primulina huaijiensis | reverse complement strand
TATAATAAAAGTGAAAAGTGAAAAGAGTTCAATAATTAGACATAAATACAATAATCACTTCACGCAAACTTTTTCCTTTCCACTTTTGTGATTTTCAAGCAATCCAGAGCTCTCTCAGCGCACTCTCTGTAAAGCTAGCCAAAGCACGACGGTTCCGCCGCCGTGTGCACCGGGTGGCGGGGCCAACCTTTTTTCACCTTCCTAACGGAAACCCAGCTGGGATCTCCTCTGAATATGACTTCCAGACCCGCCGCGCCGGTTCCCACCACCAACGGTCACCACCGCAACTACTACCCACCCACCACGAGTTCCTCTTCTACATCCGCCTCCTTCCGCGGCTGCTGCTGCTGCCTATTCCTCCTCTTCTCCTTCCTCGCCCTCCTCATTCTCGCCATCATCCTCGTCATCGTCCTCGCCGTCAAGCCCAAGAAGCCCGAATTCGACCTCCAGCAAGTAGCCGTTCAGTACGTGGGGATCAACCCTACCACCTCCTCCTCCGCCGTGGTTTCCCTCAACATCCGCATGCTCTTCTCGGCCGCAAACGACAACAAGGTTGGGATCAAGTACGGCGAGTCCAGGTTCACCGTCATGTACCGCGGCATACCCCTTGGACGGGGGACGATCCCTGCGTTCTTCCAACCATCCCACAGCGTAAGACGGGTGGAGACCACCATTTCCGTCGACCGGGTCAATTTACTGCAAGCAGATGCTACAGATTTGGTGAGGGATGCTTCGTTGAACGACAGGGTCGAGCTACAGCAGTGGAGTTTTTTTGCCATTTTATTAATTTTATTGATTAGTATGAATACGCTTGGATTTGGCACTTTTCCAAATTAATAAACAATTCTAAATTATTTTACATTCATATTATTTGATTTATTTTGTTGGGCTTTAAATTTTGTGATAAAAGCAAAAGATACGGGGAAATATGAAAATAGTGGAATGTTTTTGTTTGGAGTGAGTTCCACGAAGAAAGAATACGAGAGAGTAATACTGTGGTCCAGTTCCATCGTAATCACATACACTCCACTCCCCATTGGCATAAACTATTGTAACAAATCACTCCCCCAACTCGAAAACACGAAAAGGCCTTGATAGGTATAAAATTTATACTAATACATGTTTTCAGGTTATCCCCATTATGTTGGACTAGAAATGAATTGAGTTAGTGAAAGATGTTGTAACTGGGCAGGTATCTGTGGATTGCAGCTTAGCCATCAGTCCAAGAAAGCAGACCTTGATATCGAAGCAGTGTGGATTTGATGGTCTTAGTGTATGAATGATTAGATCCCAATTGGTATTCCTTTGATTAAATACACTTACTCCAACTCGCACTTTCTGTCTCAAATAACATAAGGTTATGTTGAGGGATGAGATTTTACAAAGTGAATTCTCAGCTGTCTATGAAGAACCAAATTCTGACCAAGAAGATGGAGAAAATAATGGGTTTTCTACTATAAAAGATGAGCCATGGATATGGATATATGTATGTACAAGGAAGAGGGTTTTGCAAGTTTAGCTCCTCTGCTATAAAGTTTTGGACTCTTTACTGATTCTTGTTTTGTTCTTTGGGTAATCCTCACACCCTTTTTACTTTATTGTATTCCCACTCTTCACCAAGTCCTGATGGAATGTCAGTATGATATTTTTGGAATCATTTGGTTTGAGTACATAAGTTCTTGTTACCATAAGGGGTGCGATAATCCAAAATTATATCTGTCAAAAATTTTCATATTTTTAAAACATGATCACAGATCTTATAGTCCCAATTTAAATCATTTCAGATTATCAGAATTTGTGCTCATGCCAGAATTGATGGCTATATAGTACCATGTTGATTAATGATCAATATCAAAATTTCATAATTCATAACATCTTTTAAAAAAAAATTCATTTCTGTAAACATTTATTTCACATTTACTCTTCGACATGTACATAATTAAGCAATCTTCTTAAACGAAATGACATGCCTCTCTTTCCTCCAAGGTTTGTCCCAAACGACCACTTGGTAATTGCTTTCGTCAGCTGTCACCGTGAGACCATTCTTGATGAGGATGACGAGCTTGTAATTCTTTCAATTAAGACGAGCTTGTAATTCTTTCAATTAAGTATCTGAGTTTCTCCTTTTACCACCAAGACAAGCTCTAATCTGAGATTGGCCTGTTTGTTGTGTTCTTTTATTGCGAACTCCGCAATTTCAACCACCTCTGGGTCCGACAAGTTACCGACCGTCTGCCAATGTTTTGCTGCCTAACGTGGCGGAGGCTTCCGTTGAAGCAGAAGCGAGAAGAATCGAGCAGATAACAAGAAACAACGACAGAGATTTGGGTTCCATTTTCTTCCGTGGGTCAGGTTTGCAATGCTTGTGAAATTTGTGTGATTGCAGGTGGGTTTATATAGTGGCGATGCCCGATCAAAATGCTTGCTTTGTTGACACTTGTAAGCAAAAGACTACTTCAGTGAAATTTAATTGATAATCAGATTTTCCAAAAAAAAAATTATAATCAGATTTGGTTAATAATTTGTAAGAGATTGATTGTGCTCAAAGTTATGACGGACATTTGTATTTTAATTTCGAAATGAATAATCTAATTTTTATTACATTCATTCATGTTTAGAATAACAAATATCAAATGAAAAGGAAATCTGAATAATTATTAATAACTATAGATTTATATATTTATACAAAGTTATAGTTGATGGTAACGATGCAACTAAAAATTTTTAAATTATCTTTTAAACGTTACATTTTGATTGCTCTTATAATCTTAGACAACTGAGACAATCATTGCACAAAAAAAAATCTTCTTCTAATAATTACACTCTTCGCAATAAATGAAAATCGAACTTGTGACTTTGAATCTGATATCAATTGTAGGATTGAGCATTTGCTGTTTTACCAAAACTTATAACGGGTTGTAATGTTGTAATTCAAATATTTTGAATCGTGCATTATCTCAAACTTCATGTTTCAATTACTTTACCCGACAAAAATATTACTTTCGATTGATAAAATCGAGTTTGAAATTACTTTGAAAGTGCATTTTTAATAGAAGGTTAATCGCATTCATCTTTTATATATGTTATGTATTTGACATTTATTTTTCTTATCAAATATAAAAATTATAATACATTAAGAAAGACGAGTGTCAAATATACAAAATTTAGAAGAAGTGAATGCAAATTATCTTTTAATAGATGAATAAAAATAATTTTTTTCATTCAATAAAAATTTATTATAAGAACATATTTCAATAAATTTTTCATCATCCACTAATAATTATCATATTTCTTTTTTTTTTCAAATTCTAAAAATAATTAAAATATTAATTCACACTTGAATATAACATAAATTATTTATGCATGTGAATTTTCAATGACATGTACGTAGCTGCTCTTGTTTTTATTTTCTGATATCTCGCAGATTATAAGCTTCAATTTAAATAGACAAAAACTTGTGTGAGACGGTCTCACAGGTCATATTTTGTGAGATAGATCTCTTATTTAAGTCATCCATGAAAAAATATTACTTTTTATGCAAGAGTATTACTTTTATTGTGAATATCGGTAGGGTTGACCCGTCTCACAGATAAAGATTCGTAAGACCGTCTCACAAGAGACCTATTCATTTAAATATGCATCATAAAAATGAGAATCAGATCAATGACCAAATTTGAACTTTTCGAGTCGCTTATGACCAAATCATGCATGTATCACATATTGTGACATCTATTAGATTTAAAAAGTTATCAATCTCTGAAACACATAAAACATTTAGATATTATATTATTATATTATTATATTATATATCATGCAATCTTATGCTTTGTTTGAATATATTTTATGTTTTAAAATTAAGGGTGATTTGATGTTTTGGATTTGAATGTGTGATAGTCCACAAACTTTACATTGATATTACTTTATACATATATATTTGATATTAAGGATTAGTGCATTGTCAATGTTGCAATTTTAATAAATTTATAAAAAACAACACATAAATATAATTCCGAAAGTAGGAAATCAAAAACCTAGTCAAGACTCAAGACATGAAACATGAAACATGAACTGAATTTTCATAGTAAGAGAGAAATTTTTTTGCGAATGTTCAAACAGAAACAGGTAAATGACTCTCCGACAGAATGGCAAAGGAAACTAGCTTTTACAAGTTTGACGCTTAGGAAAGCATGAGATCTTGAAAAATACACTTGAACGTTTTAGAATCCCACAAGCAACAATGGCTTCAGATATCTAAGCCTTGACTCGACCATAAAACTTTTGTTTCTCCTGGGTTGTCTGGAAGCGTCCGTGTCCAAATTTGGACGAGGTATCAATGAACTTAAGCTTAATCTCTTCAAGGGCAACACGTGAAGTCTGGGTGAGGAGAGATTGACGAAGAGTGACAACCCTTTTCTTAGGGCCAACACAGCAACCTTTGATCATCAGGTAATCATCTTTAACCACACCGTAGTGAGGAAATCCACCCATCGGTGTAACATCTTTCTCCGTCCTGCCATAGTTTCATTTTAATACAAAAAAATTAGTCATATATAGAGAGTAACTTGTTAGAGCAGCAGATACAAATGGAATACGGTTGTTCGATATATATTGCAGAGATAAATGTAGAAAAATTTCATGAATTCAGTGCAGCTCAGAAGTTAGCACAACAGCATATTGTTCATTTACCCAAAACACTTTTTATTAGAAAAATGTTCATATCATTAAAAAACAGCAAAATAGTGAGAAATTATAATTACGAGAATACATAGAAAGTAACATAATTTTAAGAAGCAAAGAATATAGATATCCACTTGGGGTGGGGGAGGGTGGTGGGGGGGTGTGTGTGAGGGATATTATTAACCTGTCAAACTCGGTACTGGCAGAGTGATCTTCTTTCCCCACCTTTCCAAGCTTGTAGACCTTCTTGTTCATTTCAGTACGGTGATGATATCCATTCTGACCAGCCCTGGCAACAGTGAATGAAACTCTGGCAGGGTGCCAAGCTCCAATACAAGCAACCTTGCGAAGACCCCTGTGAGTTTTGCGGGGAAGACGAGTAACACCCCATCGGGTAACAACACCTTCATAACCTTTACCCTTTGTGACACCAATAATGTCTATCATTTCGTCTTTCTGGAAAACAGCATCAACGGGGATCTGCTTCTCAAAGAAACCATATGCATAGTCAACCTTTTGGGCAATGGTTCCACCATTCACTTGAATCTCCATCAAATGTGCCTTCTTTTGCTTCAGCCCTTTCATTTTCCTTATCTGCATAATTAATACATGAATTTATTAGAGTAACCAGGAAAGTGTCAAGAACCAATGCTTTCACGTACGATAATCAACTGTTCCATGGCATGAGAAAAAGAAAACATCTAACCCTGGAGTAGACTTGCCTCCAGAGTCCAGATTCTCAGTATCATCTAAATCAATTGATGAACATCCCTACTTTAATATTTTGTAGACAAATAAAATAGAGTTTTGATACAATGTAACCAAATTGACATTCCTATATGCCATTTGACAATGCACTAAAGTATGTGGCTCTCAGTGGTTTTCTCAAGCCATCAACATATTGTGAATGAAACATATTGTGAATGAAACAATGATTCAAAACCTATGTGATGTTAAAGAATCAAGACATAAAACTATAAAACAAGAATAAGATCGAGTTGATACCTGAGTGTGAGCAAGTACACGAATGACAGAAGAATATTTTTTCAGTTTCTCCAGCTGTGACTGGAGATCCTTTTTCCCCTCATCAGTCTCCAGTTTCTTGGAATACTTGGTAAAGGCCTTCTTTTTGGATTTGCACCAGTTCTTGTAAAACCTCCTCTTAACCTCCTCGCTAAGATGCTGAGCCCAAACAGTGTTAAGGCAGCGAAGGCCACGAGGAGTCTTCACATACCCAACCACTCCAACAACCACCATAGGTGGTGTTTCAATGATAGTGACAGCTTCACAGGTCTCTTTCTTGTGCAGCTCTACAAATAGTTCAAAGTGAGATTTATTTCAGCTAAAAATATTTAGCTAACTCACCACTATTTAATAAAATAACAGTGAGACACAAAATTAGGTATGTTTTCTGTCAGAGGGAAACAATAACACAAAAACGAAAAGAGTAAAAACAGATGCACAAAAATGAACAAGTCCACCAAGAAAGTAAATATCCCAATTTTGTCAAAAATAACAAAAAGAAAACAATTTGTTAGACACATCACTGGAAAATAGCTTATATAGAAATGATCAACGCTAATTTAACCATAAATGAAAACAAGAATTACCTATCATAGAATATGGTATACTATCACCAGGAAAAAGTTTTACTATTCACATTACAAGAAATTTTTACAGAAGAGACTAACTAGGAGAAATAAAAAGTCTAAAATTACATGAGTAAGATATAACAGCATGCTATTTATAGAACTGCTCAGTAACAGAATAGACATTCAGTAGAAATTTCAGACACAAACATTACTTGATCCGGGTTTCTCAACTTCTCTGACAATGTGTGTCATCCCAGCCTTGTAACCCAAAAAGGCTGTCAGCTTGCAGGGCTTGCTAGGGTCATCCTTGGGAAAAGCCTTCACTGCGTAATTCATGGCAAGAAGCAAGAGTAATAAATGATAAGCTACCAAGCAATTATACATGCAATAAATGTCAATTTAACAAGGATAAATTACATCACAAACTTCAGACCGATAGTTTAGTAATATTTCCAAGATTTTCTGAGTAACTTTCAAATTTATATTAGTTAGAAAGGAGTCGCATTATTGCTTAGCCTAATCTACAAAACGATAGTTACCCTTTCCCCTGTGGCGAGCAGCCCGCTTCCTCGGGAGGAAACCGAGTGACCCATGCCTTGGGTGCTCAAACTTCCTGTGCGACATATTTTCGCCTCCTGCACCTGCGCAACAACACCCATTCTTTATAAATCATCGATACCACAAAACACGACAAACTAATACCGTTCTAACAAAAGTATTTGACAGTTGCAGCTACTCGATCACCATCACTTCCACACACACACACACATACACACACACACACACACGAAAAGCATAAATTTAACGCAGAATGATTCACAAAACACAAATTCTACACTTCAATATCAATTAAACAAGACTTGTACTCCATTATCCAATCATTTACAAATCGGTAAAAGGGATCATTTCCACACAAAAAAACCATAACTAGATTGTAAAAGATGCTCCTAAAAAGTTGCTGAAACCAAGTTGCTGAAACCTGAATCTAGTAACAAATTGAAATCAAACCACGTCGGAATGACCTGCAATAACCAACGGCGTGTACCTGTTAACTGCGCTTGAAGACGAGACTTCCGCTCAATGAAAAACCCTAATTCCCTAATAAGCTGGAAGCAAAAATAGTTGGGCCGACAACTATGTTGGGTTTAGTCAGTGGGTCTTTTCGGGCCTATAATCTCATGGCCCGTTTAACAAATTTATTGGTTCACTAGGAGGATTAACAAGTATTTCGATTATTTAGTTATAAAAATATTATTGGGCCACTAAAAAGTTTTTTTAACACGTGGGTTTAACACCCAACATATAAAATTAATGTTTTGCTTCACAAAAGATGGTATAAAATAAAATAAAAATCAACGAAATTTCGAATTCGAGACTCAGTTATGTCAAATAAATGTGAAATAAAGCGAAAAGAGAAGGAAGACTTCGGACTTTACGATCTTATTGTTGTTGCCCTCCAACCCGATATTCCCGAATCGATTAGGGAATAGTAAGGAGACTAAAATTTATCTTGAAGAAATAACGCGTTATATCACATTAATTATTAAATGCAAGGTTAGCCATTTTTAAAGTACCACATATAAACAAATAAAATATAATATCTATATTCTTTGTCAACAACTTTTCGGTACATACATATACCACATGCAAACAAATAAAATATAATATTGATATACTTTTTATCAACGTGACACTGATAAGCATCGATTTGGTGCTGATATAGCTCTGACATGTGTAGTATCGCATTAGTACTCTCATTAAAAAAAGACGAAAACTACCAAAACTGAAAGATATAGCATTAAGACTAACATTTGACTATCAAAATGATCATAATCTCAAAGAAACGAAAGTTGGGTTGTCAAATGCTAATATAACAATATACATGTTTAGTTAATTTAAAATTATGGTCGTGATTGTGGAATTAACCAACACAGAATAATTTGGTAAAGACACTTTGATTATGCTTTTTTTAACGAGTTAAATCTAAGTTCCTTCCCAAGCTTTACACTAAATATGTTGGATGATTATTGAATGTCATGTATAAAATTTTAAAAATATAAATTTATTTAAATTATACACTATCTGTTGTCCAAAGCATTGGGGTAAAGCTACAGAGGAGTATATATAGAATGACAAAAACTTGTGTGAGACGCGGTCTCATTGGTCATATTTTGTGAGACGTATCTCTTATTTGGGTCATCCATGAAAAAGTATTACTTTTTATTGTGAATATTGGTAGAGTTGACCCGTCTCACAGATAAAGATTCGTGAGACCGTCTTACAAGAAACCTACTCATATAGAATAGACTGTCTCTTTTTTATGTGAGTAC
>NC_133314.1:16865320-16866249 GCF_012295235.1 Primulina huaijiensis | reverse complement strand
ATATATACACACATGTATGTAGCATATAACCACGTAGATTCTGAATAAAAAATTCATGAGTCAAGCAAATTAACGAAAAAGGGGCATAAATAATAAAAGTATCTAGTACAGTTCTGAAATCAACAAGGTGAAATAGGGTTTTCTAGCCTGTTAATTAATTTTTACAATTAAGTTCATACACAAAACTCTAAGGCAGAACTTAAAACATAGTTCTTATCTTGATTCTTGATAATTCATTTGGTGACACGGTAGAGATCAACGATCGATCGGAACTTCTTTTTCCGGCGGTGCGGCAGTTCTTTCATCACGGAAAGCATGCCGGCGGAGGATATTTCATTGGAATCCCCCACGCTTTCGGCTTCACGGCTTTGCTCCACTGTCTTGGCCGCATCTCCGCCGCTATCCTCCGATCCGCAGCTGAGTTGTATCAGCATCAAGGCCGCATCCACTTCGGGCTCCTTGAGGGCGGTTTCCATCTGAGTTTTCGCTGCTTTGTTTCTCGCGGGCGGGGTGAGGATTTGGAGTAAGATTTATTTGATATTCCGTACATATAATATAATATAAATATAAATAAAAGAAGTTGATATTTAAATTTTATTTTTTTATTTATAAAAATATAAATAAGATAACATAAACTAAGAAGGTATATTACGGTGAAAAGGGTTTAAGTCTTCTCAAGTCATGATGTGTAATTCGGTAAAACTTTAGATTGAACCTTGAAGTGTTCTTTATTTGCATTCAACCCCTTCTATTTCTTGGTAGTGACATTGATCAATTTTCTTAAGAGGTCATAAGTTATCAAGTAGCATGTTAAGTCATTTTAATAATTTTACAATTAATTATTATGTATTATATGTCATTCTTCTTTTATCAATCATTTAAGAGTAAATTTGCAATCAGTACCTAAAATGATTAAGTTTGTGTTTTAG
>NC_133314.1:16864235-16865220 GCF_012295235.1 Primulina huaijiensis | reverse complement strand
TCAACCTTAGGCCTCGTATTGACAAAGGCAAAACTAAGGTTGGTATTAATGAAAATACAATTTCTCCATTTCAAGTTTACCAACAGAATTGGGAGAAATTAACCACAAGAATTGGCATCAACCCAGCCATGGTTCGAGTTGATGTTGCAGGAAAATATCCTAGGGTATGGATGACAAAGACTGCATGGTTGATAGCTAAGATTTTTCAGATTCAATAAATATACAACATATGATTGGACGAACTCCTGGTGTCAGTATCCAATCGACCACACTGCTTGAAGCACAAAACCTCCTAGTTATCGAGCTAGCCACTAACAAGATGTACATGAAACATATGCAGGGTTAGAGGTGACAACGAGACGAGTCTGAATGAGTTTGGCCAAAACCTATACTCGTTCTTCCTCGCACCCAAAAATAGGCAGGTCGATCCTGATTGGATCTATTGGACTCGCTTATAATTAAATAATTTTGGAATTTTATTAATTATACAGTAAAAAAACGTTTAAAGAATAATAAATCATTAAAAGTATTTCTCATTTTTATATTAATAATATTTAACAAAAAATATTATAACAAGTTAAAATATATTATTGTTACAGCTTAGTGTACCCCTAAATATCTGTGCTTATATTTATTATATGACAAAAACTTGTGTGAGACGGTCTCACGGGTCGTATTTGTGAGACGGATCAGATCTCTTATTTGGGTCATCCATGAAAAAGTATTACTTTTTATGCTAAGAGTATTACTTTTTATTGTGAATATGGATAGAGTTGACCCGTCTCACAGATTAAGATCTGTGAGACGGTCTCACATGAGACCAACTCTTATTATATTGCTTATTCAGTTTCCTCTTAATGGACCAAAAGACTCAGTTTCGTGGTCTGTTTTCGAAATTAAACATATTAACAAAGTGTCAAATTTTAATTTCAATACACACGTAGCTAATTGGATAGTATATATTGCCCCCTTCTTTTTTTTTTTT
>NC_133314.1:16799424-16863614 GCF_012295235.1 Primulina huaijiensis | reverse complement strand
TTTTTTTTTTTTTGACGCGTTTTAAAACTCATACTGCACGCACCAGACTCAAAAACCTATTGGTCATGCTTGCATGCTCTTTGACAATGCGTGAATTTGGGAATTGTGTCACTGTAGCTCTCCGATTCCTTATTTTGATTTTTCTTTTAATTTTTAAAAATAAATCTAAATTAAAAAAAGATATAAAATTCTTTTATAAAAAATAAAGGACTATAATTCTTTTTTATATGAAAATTCAACTGCTAATTTCTTTCAATCATTCAAACACCTAAATCACTCTAAAAATTTTCTCTCTACTATTTTATTCATCTAAATTTTATTTTGAATATTTGTTTCTATTATCCTATTTTCCTCAGAAATGGATGAAAATAACGGAGGATTTTTTAGAAATTTCGTGAATTATCCAAAAATGTCGGAAGAAAATACTCCTTCTCAAAATTCATAAATTCCACCAAATTATCCATATTTTCCGTACCCACCAAATTATCAAATCACACACATCCACCAAATTATGCCTATAATTGGTGTTAATGTTAAAATGAATATGAGAGAATATATGTGTTAATATAATGTGTATGTAGTATATGGACCTCATATTTTTTATGAGGTATTAGATATTATAACGCTAAGGAATGCATATGCCCTTATATATGTGTGTGATACCGTGGCACCCCACTAGGTAGTATCAAACACAATTTCTTAAAAAAAATTAATCTTCAAAGTGTTTTAGCACTAAAAATGCTTCCAAATACAACACTTTGTCTTCTTAAGAATAATTTCGAAGTTTCGTCGTGAAGATAATAATAGGGGGAAATGATTTTTTGGTTCACCAACTCAAATTTTGGGTTCTGATCAATTAAAATTTTAAAATTTGGTTTTGGTATATTAACTTTTAATTTTCGTTCATTTTAATCTAATTGTTAACGCGATATATGACAAATCAACAATTTTCAATGTCACGCCAATATTTTTCGACGCCCTATCAATAATTGAACCAAAATAGCTAAAAATTTAAAAGTTAACGAATTAACTAAACCAAACTTTGAAAACTTAATAGACTAAAATCCAAAATTGAACTAGTGGAAAAAAAACTAACTTCATGATGGCATCCACCCCAATAACAAATCCAGCACGTAATTCTAAGTTTGCAATTTTGTCATTCAACTTGTCTCCCCATAGAACGCCATAACAATGAATATATACATTCCTTTCCTTTATTCTAACAAAGACAAGCCTGCTTTCTTGAGATCAGAAATTCAGAAAAATAATTTTAGAAATGATTACGTATAGACTAAAAATTAAAATAGGATTTAGATCCTCCTCCATTTTTTTTACTGAAAACACAGAACTATCCTCTCGTTTCATCCCACAAATATCATCTCGTATAAAAAATATACGATAAAACAAGATTTAGATCCTCTATTTTTACTAAAAAAACAGCAGTGCTATGCAATTTTTATCTATCGTCTCGTTTGATCTGACAATGATCATATTGTGTAAACAATTTTTAACGCAGAATACCTAAAAAAAACACTTTAATCTCCCTTCAAATTCTCTTTTTTTTCCCCTGCTTACGAATTTACTTTAGATTTTGGATCAATGAAGTGTATTAATTACAGTCGAATCCTAAATCAAATATTTATTCAATTAATATTAAATCTCAGAAGGTTAAGAAAATTCCAGATAATATATACAAGCAAGGTAATGAAAGACTGTAAAACCAGTGTATTTATTACAAGTAGTTTACATATTACACACACAAAAATCATCAAAACACCAATATGTACACACAACGAAGCTCAAACAGTTCAGAGAACCTCAAATTTCTTCCCCGAAATGAAGAGAAAAAGAAGAAGAAAGAAACGCAATCAAACCCTACCTCTCTTACGCCTCCTATTCTTGGTCATCAGTGGCTGCCCAGTCTTTCCATAGATATCACTAATCGATCCCACCCTGATTTTCTTCCGCGGCAGCACCTCCGTATCCAACAAGTTATCTGGATCGACCAAGGCGCTGGCGGACGACGACGTCTCGCCGACGCTCTCTTCTTCTTCTTTCTGCCTCGGGAAATCCACCCAAACCACATGAAAACCGTCTCCGCAGTCTCCGCTGAGCTGGATTAACTGCAAGACTGCTTCGATTTCTCGCTCTGTCAGTCTCGATTCCATCTGGGCTTTACTCCCTCGACGGATGTATAGATACAGGATTTTGTGTGTATATGCTTACGTGTGTTTTAGGAGGAGTGTGGCAAATGAGGGAAAGCCATTTATCCTGAGTCATTTTTTTAATTGTATTTTTTGTACTGGAAAGGCGATATTACCCCTGCAAAGAAGCTTGATCGGGACTTTGTTGTGTGATCAAGTACCGACCTTAGTCGAGGGCAATAAAGTCATTCGATAATAGCGTGGAGACTACCTTACTGATGAATGTTTCTTTAGTTAAGTTTCACCGCCTTAAAGGATGATTAAGATTGATCGAACTATTTTTTTAGGATTTTGTTTGTCAAATGTCAAATCTTTTTATTTTCTTTAAATGACCATTGCAGTTTAATTTAACTCGAAACATAAATGTCAATTACGGTTGATTTGATGTTACCCTAAAACATTATTTTAAACATGTATCGGATGAGTCATATACGTGAGGTTATCAAAAAAAAAAATCATGGCTCGTGACAATATTTGCTCGTACCTAACGCATTCGTAACGACCATATATGGTATGTTTAGAGCAAAGCGCTATAGAGTACAAAATGATTAAGGTAAGTGATGATGGTCGGTTAAATCGGGTGACTTGGGTGGATGATTTACTCGGACTGAGCAGATGTGTTTTCTCGAGAATGTTGGAGGACGGGCAGCTGGAACCCGAGCTGAAAGACTTGCACACTTTAAGAGAAAAGAATGTTAGTGGAGGAAACGAAAAGTTTCTAATTTTATCACTCTGACGCTCAAGTCAGTCAAGTGTTTACGCAAAGAAAAATGCGATACAGAGAGTATATGTTGAGTTATCGTGGAAAATGTTAAGTGGATTGGATGTTTTTTATTAAGTAAACATGGGGATTTATAACGGAAAAGGTAACGATGATCTTTTTTTCGGTGAGCTACTTCTAATGATTAATTGGCTGCCCATGGCTTGCTCTCCTGACACTGTCACTACTGACAACTCATATTGTCACTAGTCTTGTCATATCATCCCTACGTGCGCTAAATGACAAGCCAATTATTTCGGAGTGTGGCCTTCCATACCTGTAGGCCCAGAATTGGCGCCTGCTCCGAAGTGTTTGGGCAGTGATCTCGATGTGATGACACAAACAAGGTCCCGATTCACTAAGTCTTCTTATAATGCTCGAGCTAAATCGAGAGCTCGTGCTAAGATGAGAGCTCAGGCTTGTTCGTGGTCAGCTTACCTTTTTTTTGCACCCAGGGAGCCTATAAAAGAGTACTTCCTTTTCCTGGGCTGATTCTTACCCCGGTTTCCTTTATCGTCCCGATCTATCCTCTTGAACTAGTTCTAGGATGACCCCGGCTCTTCTTGGAGTATCACCACGTTTTCTTTAAATAGTCAGGCTAGACTCCTATTTGATGTCCGAGTGGTCAAGTAAGACTTAGGCGGGAAACCAGTTATATTTTGAATTTGAGCAAGCTAGGGCTGGTGACAACATGACGTCAACCGTATGAATCGAAAAGACATATCTCTGACAGGCGTTGCTTCATATACTTGACCCGACATTTCGCTTTCTAGGATGGCCTAGTTCAATTTTCGAGGTGAATTCTGACCGTCTACCTATCTTTTAGATCAACGGCTCTGATCAATGCTTTTACCTTATAAATATTGAATACCTCTCTCCATTTCATAATTTCTCAATACCTTCGTCTTCCGCACAAACCGACATCATCCCACCTTCTCAGACGCACTGCTCTTATCTGGTGATCTATTCCCACTTTTTCGACACCCTACCGTCTTTTCTCTACTCCTTGTAAGTTTTCTCGCTCCTTGTTTTTTTTAAAATGTCTGACTTTACATATTCTACCTCCAGAGCAAACGCGTGTGGTTCATCTGGGTATGAGTCTGCGACGAAGCTCTTTGACTCCGCCCCAGCTTTTCCTCCTCCCTGCTCTACTACCACCTCCAAAAAAACCCTCCCCGTCCCTTCTGTCACAATTTTAAACCAAAACCACAAAAATCCAAACAACCTAAACTCTCCCACCCAGCAACCAGGCCATCCAGTTCCCGGGAAAAGGACAAGGGAAAACTCGAGATAGTTTCTGAAACATGGATCGAGAATTCGGGTGCTTCCTAGTTTTCCACTACAGCCAGCACCCTGCGACTCAGCTCTGCTGAAGATCTCCGAGTTTTCAGATCCATCTCTTCTACTTTCACTCTTATTATTCTCTGTCCCTCAGAATGTGCTGATCAGCCACCCGAGGGCTTCTATACTTTCTTTCAGGACCAAGTTAAAAGCGATATTCAGTTCCCCATTCTCCATTTTCCATCGAGATGGCTTGTTTCCTCGGGGTTCTTTTGACCAACTTCACCCCAATTTTTTCCACATAATGGCCTCGATGTTTATGTTATTCATGATGAACAACCTTTTGATCACGATCTTTCATTATTACTTTGCTTGTCTTTTTTACGAGAACGATTTCACTCTGACTGCCCAGACCCACCACAAATTTCTTGATGACATCACCTCTTCTTTGAAGGGATGGAAATGTCGATATTTCTTCATCAGTATTCCATCCCCCATATGCTCGACCAAATTTTTATCTACCCTTCCCCTTAAGCCCAAATTCACTCGAGCCTACAAGTCCGAAGAGCCCTATATCTGGATGCTTTTGATGCCTCTGCTACTCAACCCGGTACACTTCTTTACAATCTATCTTTACTTTCCTAATATTTATGTCAAATGACCCTGGTTTGATTGGCAACTGCAGAAGCTCCGGAAATGAAGCAAGCTTTTGCTCAAAAACATTCTACTGAGAAGGCAGAAGAGGCTGAGAAAGCAGCCATCCGGAAAGCTACCCTCCAGAAGAAAGCCCGAGCCAACAGCTGGCCCATGAAGGTAAGAAAGCTGTTGAGGCCCGGGAGAGGGTCGGTGCTGAGGATTTGGCAAGGGAGAATGGCTATGACTAGAGTCGAAGGTCCGGGCCATGAGCTTCAATCTTTCTCTGAGGAATCAGAGGATCACGTCCTCTTCAATCGCTGAAAAAGAAAGGCCAGTGGTGATCCCAACCTAGTTTATCTAAGTGATAATGAAGAGGGCGCTCAAGGTTCCCTCTAGGCAATCGGTCCGGGTTCCTCCTCCTCCCCACAGACAATTGAGCTGAACTCATTTAACCTCTCAGATATATGAGGAAATCTCTTCCTAGATGGGGCTTCCTCAGTCAGGGTCCAGTTGATAAAGAGTTTGATATCCCCTGCCGAGAAGGTCCGTCTTTATGGACTGTGCCCCAACCACAAACTCTTCGAAGGTTCTGCCATCGCTAGGGATGTCAATTCGGTTGGGTCGGGTGGGTTCAGGTCGGGTTCATGCATGATAGTATTAAAAACCTATTCAACCCAAACCAGACCCGAACCCAAACCAACTTGAAGACTCCGAATCCGAACTCGAACACGAACCTCATTAACCCGACCAACCCGATTTTGATTTTTTTTAAAAAATAATTAAATAAAAATTAAATAATAATAATAATATTTTAATTTAACACATGATAAAAAAATTTATCATATATTATTTAAATTTGAAATTCTAATTATAGAAAATTAAAAATATATTTATTAAATCAAATATTAAATCAAATAAACAATGGTTTACAAAAAATAAAAAAAATGTATAAAATAAAAATTAAATGATGAAAAATTTTGATATAAATATATAATAGTTTTTTTTCAAACATACAATATATAAAAATATATACAATATTTTTAATTATATATATTTTTAAAAAAATAAAATTTCTGGATCAACCGGGTGGACCCGAACCCAAAAACTTCCAACTCAAACTTGATGTTTTTGGGGTCGAATCGGGTCGAGTTGTCGGATCATGTTAGATTTTGACACCCATAGTTCTCTCAGTATCTCTGCTTTGCATTCTATCTTTTTTTTAAATAATAATTTTTTAAATCCTTTTTTTTTTATTTTATTATGCAGGTCCTTCAAATGCTAGTGGATGCTCACGAGAATGTCTCTGCCCTAACCAGAAGGGAGGCAGGTTGGGTCCGAGTTGCCATCAGATTCCATGAAAATATCAAGGATGACTGGACAGGGCCATCCAATTGCATACAGAAGAAGAGGTCGGGAAGAGAACCACCACAGAGGTAGCCCACCAACAGATGGAGGAGGCCTGGATGGAGCTAAGGCAGACCCAAGTGGAGGCTGAGGTCTCCCAAAAAGGGTTGGATGAGGAGTTCGAGGCTTCCCGGCTTCAGGCTCGGGCAGCGATGGAGGAAGTAGAGGCTTCCTTAACCCAGGCTAATGAGGCGATGGTTTCCCTGGGGCCCGTATATGTCAATACTGGATAGAAGTCAAAGTTTAAATACACCTCAACGCTACCAAAACAACATGATGAGAACTCAGGACAAAGACTAACCAGATACCTTTATTCAAGATGCGGAGTCCGAGCATGTATCCAGCATCAGTTCACAACATATAAACAAGGAATAACAAAGACAATGGACTAGTAAATATCTAGTCAACGACTTACATGGTGCACGAAATGCGAAAAAAACGAGCATCAGTTCTTGAAACAGACTACAATCAACACAGAAAGAACCGACCCGAAGTTTCAGCCCTCATACAGCTCAGGTCAAAGACCGGCATTCATCATTCTTAAAACCACCCGCTCAAGCATCAGCATGCCATAAAACAATCAACACGTAGAGAGAACTGACCGGGAGTTTATTGTTCAACCGACTTCACGCATCTGTGCGCCAAAAAGAAGAAACACAAATTTTAGGATGTTTACATTCGGTGATTTGATGCTATGACAAGATATTGAGATCATTTTTAGTTTCAATGTCAATCTATATTTCCATGTTCTTCATCACACAGGGCGCCATCATGCAGTTTGGATTATGGGGCAAAATCAAGATCACAACGCATAGTCCTTGCTAATGATTACATTTAGTAGATTGATTCTAGGACAAATTTTTGAGATTATTTTTGGCTAAAACATGCGTCACTACACGCGCAAAAGAATCAAGTCATCTCGAGATTATTCAATTCTTAAATTGTGCTCAGCTTTACTATATTTACCAATATTTATAAATGAAATTGCCTAGGCTAGTAAGCTCATGCTATAATGCCAGCTTTTATACCAAACTGATCAGTCTCAAATTCAAACTCAAAGTGAACTCGACCCAGTTTATCATTGTGCTGCCCTGTGGTCTTGCTCCGGCAATACCAAGTAACTGGGATGATGTGCAAAAATCAAGAATTCGAAGTATAGCTTATTCCGAGAACTGCTGGTCCAGCTAAGAATTTTCTTGAAATTCTATGCATGATAATTATCGCGACTAACCTTTAGGGGAGTAATCACTCATTGGAGAAACATCACGAGATGCACGGGGAATTGAGATGGACAGCTGAGTGGATGAAAAGACATTTTTGCTGGATCCATCATCGTGGAAATTGGACCATGATTCCTTAGTCGTAGGCCACTCATTGAAGAAAGGATGCACCGGAAGCTGCTCATGTTGTACTGGACCTGCTGAACTAATCTCACTGCCAAAAAACGAGTCTTTCAGCAGCTGTTTTGGCATGGTCGAATCAATGGGTTCAAAAGCACGAAGCATGTTTTGTTGGGAAGAGGAATCATCCATAAATGGGGAATCAGAATTTTGTTTTAAGCAGGGGCTCGAGGAAACTTGAGAAGGTATGAAATGCCAATTGCTGCAACCTGAGCTAGGGCCCAAGCCTAAATTTCCGACACTTCCAGAAGCTTCTGCTGAGAAACTACTATAATTGGTATCAGAATTCAGTCCATGGATATACCTGCACGTTCAACTTATGTTAATAATCTAGAAGAGGCAAGAAAATAAAGAGTGGAATTAGAAAGGAAAAAGGGTGGATTTCTAGATTTTACAACTAATCTGAAGAACCCCAATAAGTATTACCAAACCACATCCTTTTGATAACACAGAACCCCCTAAATTCAAGTGAAGATTTGCTTCGTTTTTTTCCTTTGTTCTTTATCCTTATCTGATTAGCATTTGATTAGTAGTTTAGCAAAAGATTACACCTTTTCAATTCCCATATATGTGGAACCCACCAAAACACTTTGCAGGTATTCTATCACATTTTAACAAAGGCTGGAAAATGAGAGAAACAAGTACACGAATGTAACAGCTCATTCAGTAGAAATACCTGAACTCCTTGTTATTGATCCCATGTGGGATGGATTCCATCTGCAGCTTTGCCAAATTTCTACCAAGAGACGATCCATCTGAATTAACAGCAGAGTAAGGTGGCATGTTTTGAAAGCTTGCACTGCTGCTTTCTTGGAAGCTTCCACCGTTACTACTGCTCCCAGTCGAGATTTGAGACAATGAAGTCGACAAGGACTGGGAAGTAGATTGACATTCCACAGGCTTTCTTGAACGGTTGCGGCCTCGGTGCATGTGCCGTTCACAATATTTTGAGTCTGGATGTGCGTCTTTGGAGCACCTCCACTTCTTTCCATCTGTCCTTCGGCATCTCCCAGGCTCGGGATCGAACTTCTTCCCGTAATAGGAACAATAGCCCACTGCATGACAAATACCAACATTGAGTCCAAAGTGAAAAACAAGATTTTTCATTTTACAGTTCAAGAATATGCAGTTAGTATAGAGTTACATTAGAAACATGTGCACTAAAGCTGACACACAATCTTAATGGAGTTATGAAAAATTGAAAATCCAAGAAAAGAAATAAATTAAAATGCCGAAGTAAAGATTAACTGTACAAAAATGCCATGTCTAATAACATTACCCTTCAATTAGAAAGATGATTCTTTTGTACATAGATCTTACCTTCAAATACTCAATCTTATTTCGTTGCACACGAACACGATCGACAGATCCCCCAAAAAAAAAATTTACAAACATAGATATTCTTCCGAACAATTTGATAATAGAGCAAGTAGTATCATCCCACTTGCGATTTGTTCGATCCTACACTTCGACAATTGCCCTTATTGTTGATCCAATGGCGTAGTATGAGTCATATATGATTTTTCACGTGGTCCACGAATAGTCACACATGAAAAATCATATGTGACCCATCGTATACCATCGGATAAATCAGGATCGAACTAACCGTTGTGATTTATTCGATCATACACTTAGGATAGTTGATCCGATCCGTCGTGGGTTGTTACATCTAGTTAAGCTAATCGATTCTAAATGTTATTTTTCAGAGAAGGCATCAGAAAGACAAATACATGCAAGTACAAACTCCAAAAACATTAACCCTTCAATCATATGATACAGATTGCCAAGAACACATACACTTCCACAAACACAAACGCCAGTTCAAGTATTATAGGCACAAGCTCAGTAACAGATAAGAATCCTGCCGACAGACCTGTTAATTCCACACTAACATTTACCAGTAATCACAGGTAGCTTCACTTCCTATACTGATAAGATACCAATCAACCACAGCTTAAAATTTTTTTTGAGAGATTGTTTTATATTCCTACAAAGAAAACAAGACAACACCCATTTCACAGTGTGCATCATGAACATAATCGTACAAATAAGCGTGCAATAGATAAAAAAGGTAGAGATGCTTACAAGAAGGGTGGTGGAATAAACTAGCAGAAATCAACTCGAAACTACGACGAATAGGCATGACAAGGTCCGGTGGGATTGGAAGACCAGCCACCAGGTACTTGTATATCATGGTTTGGTGCTCCAGCTCCTGCCACTGCATAGCAGTGAAAGGTGGCCTATATCCACCATAACCTACCTCCGCCCCTCCCCCTACCCTAACTGCCGTAGATGTTGATGCTGTTCCACTCATCTTTTTACCTCCTCTCTACTCAAATTTCGGTTTCGACCTCTTTTAGCCGTGACCCACGAATTACTTCAGTTATATAAGTTCTCACGGTATCTGCATTCAGAATGAAGACAACAACAGTTAATCAACGCAATCCCAACCATGAAACCCATACATGCAGAAGCAAGTGTCTAACTTTCCGTTTTGTTTCTTACTTTTTCTCTCTCTAAAAAAATTTCTGATGGTAAAAAGGTTTCAACATGTTTTTGCTCTCGCTTGCCATAAAAGCAGATACCAGATAAGAGAACAACAAACCAAAAAGAAGCGCATGCAAATAAATTGTTCGTGATAAAGCCACACTGGGATTTCAAAAATAGCTCCAACTGCGAAAAATTTCGAAAAAACACAGAGAGACAAAGAAACGTACGAACTCAAGACCTGCACTGGGTTATTCACAGATGGACAGAGGGTTTTCAGCTAAATGGTAGACAGATCTAGGGTTTGGCCAAACATGGAGGTGGAATTCAGAGCAAAGAACGGAGAAAAGGTAGTGGAGGGAAAGAAAAAGTATTGGTTTTTAACTGCAACTGATGCAGTCTGAGAATCTGAGAGTTGCAATAAAAGAGCACAGTACAATTATGGCGGCATTTTCTTAGGCGAGTGAAGGGGGAAATGGGGTCGGGTTTGGGATAAAGCTTCGAGCTTTGTTGTGTGACGCTGATATTACAGGGAGCATAAACTGGCGGTGGGAGCAAACCCAAGAACTGGATGGTGGGTAGGGTGCAAAATTATTATGCCACTATAAATAAATTTTTTGTTCTCCTTTTTTAAAATGAAATTTTGTTCTAATTATACATGAATAGATTTCTTCTTAAATAATATGCGTGTGAAACAGGTCGATTCAATTTATATATTAATAAAAATTAATATTCTGACATAAAAATTAATAGTTTTAATAAGTTATGTCAGATCAGATATATTTCTCACAAAATTAACTTATGAAACTGTTTCACAAGAGTTTACTTGATTCTACGTATACAAGCAAATGATGTATTACTCTCTTCTATAATAAATAAGAGTCGGTCTCTTGTGAGACGGTCTCACAAATATTTATCTGTGAGACGGGTCAACTCTNTGACATAAAAATTAATATTCTGACATAAAAATTAATATTTTTAATAAGTTATGTCAGATAAGATATCCTTCTCACAAAATTAACTTATGAAACTGTTTCACAAGAGTTTACTTGATTCTACGTATACAAGCAAATGATGTATTACTCTCTTCTATAATAAATAAGAGTAGGTCTCTTGTGAGACAGTCTCAAAAATATTTATCTGTGAGACGGGTCAACTCTACCGATATTCATAATAAAAAGTAATACTATTAGCATAAAAAATAATACATCCAAATAAGAGATCCGTCTCATAAAATAAGACTCATGAGACCGTCTCACACAAGTTTTTTCCAATAAATAAATTTAGAAATGCTCAAAATTCTTCGTATAAAATCGATCATTCTTCCATGTCTCATTTTTCAGAGATTTTATGCATTAACCTTGTGCATAACCTTATTCAATTTCCTCATATATATATATATATAATCATAATCTTAGAAAAGCATTTATATATCGAAACTATGGTATATATAAAATTAGTTAAATTTTAGGCAAACAAATCGGTGCTTCAATATAATAAATAAAAACATATTTTTAAAATAAAAAAAAAAATTCATGGTGGGATTTGGATTGTGGTCCAATGATGTGACACAACATGTGATTGTGTGATGACCATAGTATGTAAGCCTTTTGGGATTCCAAATTGGACACAAATTGCCAACCCGAATTTAATTGTCAGCTGATGACTTGTGATCTTGTTTGTCTACCTAATAAATATGGGATCTATGCTATCAAAACTTTTTCTTTTTTAATTAATATATTAACATATACAAAATTAATTTTCATAGTTCAAAAACATAATATTACTTTATTATATATTATTTATCTATTGAGTTAATATTATGATGCAAAGAATATGAAACTAATTTACCATGATTTTCAATATCATAACCTTGAAAAAATAGGATTTTAAAACAATTTAGATTAATGATAAAATCGACTTTTTAGTTGTATCATTATTTATAATTTATTATAAATCATGTATGAAAAGTGACTCTTTAGGTGGAAAAATAGAAGATCACAATTTTGAATCATCCCTGATTTACATTGAGCATACCTCTGAAACCACAAATCAAATACCAAATATAAATAAAAAAATTTACCTAAAAAATCAGATGAATTTTATCTATAATCATCACTCTCACTGATCAGTTGGAAAAAACCAACAACAGACAAATGAAATCTCGTCTAACATACTTACCATTATTCTTCTGCATTCTCGTGAGATTCGAATGGCGAAATCTTTGCTCGTTATAGATGCACGCCCCCGAAACAAAGACAAGAACTCCAAAGACCAACATGAATAGCTGGAAATTTGCAAGCATCTCGCCACGAATTTCGTGTTCTGTAGAATGACATTCTATTTCGCTCTCTTTAAGGCGACAACCCTCCGGCATCATTGAGCCGTAAAGGGTGAACGCCGTTTGATAGAACCAAAGGCCTTGAAGAGCTATGGCTATGCTACTGCATAAATCCACTGGAAAACTGGCTGGCATGAGGGCGCCAGCGATCGTGGATAGTATACACACACCAATAAGGACGACAAGGATAAAATGATAATATCCCTCGAGTCCCTTGTGTGTGGTCGAGTGGAAGTAGAACAGAAGATATTCTGCAGTGAACGCTGCTGAGGCGATGAAGCATAATGCACCTTCTGGAAGGGGAAGATAGCTGACAAAGAAGTAAACATCCTTTAATCATATTGTTGACCAATTTCACATCAATGTATGTTAGCAGGGGCAGATGAATGAATTCATGAAAATGGGATAAGATGGAACGCCGCGGGGCGAGATTGGACGACTGAAAAGTTATCGACAAAGCACAACCAGAAAGTTTAGTAAACTATACATAAAACTTCAACTTCTTCATTTTAACCTGTCTCTTCTATTGAATCCGTCATGCCAGTCAGGATGATAAAGTAACTGCAATTGCAATAATCACATGAAGTAACAAAATCCTAAGTGACAGTTGCCTTGAGATGTTCTTATCTAGTCTCCATCATCACCTCAAGTTCGTTTAAAGACCAAATATCAATTCGGGTTTGTTAAAAGATCCTCTAAAACATCCAGCTACTTGTTAGTTAATTGTTACTTTTTTCACGGAAGGACAGACGTGGATTAAGGCTACTTGAGGTTTGTAAGAATGCAGAAAACATAAACACATCCCATTTCTTGAATCCTTTTACAATTGGATTAAGATTTTCGGGAAAATTTTAACCTTACGTGGAAGAAACGGATACGAAGACTGCAAAGAAGTAATCACCTTGTTTTCTCTGAGAGAAGTGTAAGAATACCGAAGATGAAGTACATTAGTAGCATTCCAGAGTGCTCAAAATTGTTCATATGAGAAGGATTCAAGACTCCATGAACGAAGATCTTGAGATGGGTTGAATACAAAAATTCAATGCATAGATCAATGAAGCCTCCAATTGCAATAATGTAAAGCTCCAAATACTTGAACCTGCCCTCAAAACCTGGAACAGGATTCCAAACTCTGACCTGAAACGATTTGGGATTCGACACACACCTAACTATTGAGCACCAAATATGCCACATTCCAACAACAAAAAACAATGTCCCGGGAAGAACATGCCCTGGAAAAGAACCCATTTTTTTGGTGAACTAAATCAAGACCAAGATTTTCTGGTTACTCCAGTTCTTCGGAAATCAAGAATTCACTTTTCAAGCTATATGAACCAAATCAAGAAACAACCCTTTCCTCTAAAAAACACAAAACCTTAAAAAAAGAAACAAAGTGCCAACAAATCCAAGAAAGTGTATTCTCCCTTTTTCACGGCATACTTTCTGATACTATTCTTCGGAGACAACACTTTTACGCTTAGTGAGTCACCCCACTACTCTCCCCCTCTCCTCTTTCCCTGTCTGCAACTCACTAGGACGAACAAAAAAAAATGAAAATCTGAACACCAGTCCACAGAAATTTGTATCCAATTTTTAATAGCTGACAATTTCTTGAAAAACCAACCACGGAAGTACTTTCTCGATCAAATCTATCTCGTAACTCAAGAAAAAAATTATTGCAACGAAGAGAATAAGAAGTCGATGAAGTTTGGTAAACCAAATTATTCCTCTCGGTGCAATTTTCAAAATTCCGAATCTTCCCAAACTTTGAAAATGAGAGACAAAAATAAAAGTCAATAATGAAATTAACCAAACGACCAATAAAAAAACAGTCAAAAAATTCAACCACCAAGCCCAGATCTATGGCGACGGTTCATTCAAAGCTGAAATATGTCGAACGGGGACTATGGACTCGATACGTTTGCGAAACAACAATAATAGGAAAATGCACTGCAAGTAAAATCACATTATATATCGGATTGTTGCACAACGGCTCAACGCAATTTTAGCTCATAGTTTTCACATATCTGTGTGAAATTTCGGCTAGTTTAGTCTAAAAACAACTGAAAGAGAGAAAAGAAAGAAAATATTACCAGCATATATTTCAGGAAGAACTGTTCATATTGTGATCAAATCCACATGGGAAAAGAAATTTTTTCACGAAACTAATAATCTTTCTAAGAATTTTGTATTGACGGGGATGAAAGAAAGTTAACGGGGTTAAAGTGCTAAACATGGTACAGGTAGAGGAGACAGAAAGACGGCAAATTATTTAGGAATCATTAGATCTCTCTCCACTGTTGCATGTAAACCACATGTTGCCTTTTTTTTTTAAAAAAAAATAAAATAAAATAAAATTAGATGTCTTGTGATATTGTTTTACGGATCTTTATTATGATACATATCCATTTTATCCATATTTACTATAAACATAAAATTTTTGACATTAAAAATAATACTTTCCATGACATGTCTTACAAAATTGACTCATGAGACCGCATCACAAGAATTTATTTTATAAATACCATTAAATTAATTTCAAAACAATACATACTACTTGTCATAATCTTTTATTTTTTGACTTTTATTTATATTGATATATTTTAGTATAAGGAAAACAATTATCTATCTTTCTAGTTTTAAATGGCGACAAAATAAACTGTCACAAAAAAAAAACTCGTAATTCTCATTATAATCATAATGTCATTACAAATTTTTCAATCCAGACAGAAAATTTCCGTTCTCCCAACCAAACGGGGAGGGGGAAGGAGAAGCCAAACGAGCTAACATGAATTAGAGAAATGGCATGTGTTTCATCCAGTAGTTTGCGAATCAGCTTTATTCAAACTCCCGTATAATGTAGATTCTCGTCAGCACCCGTGAGTGTTTGCACAGCGAGTCAGAAACAACTAGAAATATGCTGAGACCCCCTCCTATGAGCATATGTCAGACCTTCATAGATCGCACAGAGATCACCCTAATTAACAACCGATTGTGGAGCTGGAATATGCTTGTTTCCAAAGTGTTTTCGTATCACACCTCCAACCCCATATTTCTCCAGCCTGTCATTAACACAGGCGTCAACCTCAAGCTCTAGTGTACCGGCCAGATATGGTCTTGTCCATTGTGTCGGCGTTTGTCTACTTCCATTAGGGGATATTGGTCTCATTTTCAGTACAACTTAATTCTTTAAATTCCTTGAGGAGGCTCTCACACCAATCCAACTTACGACCCTGCGCTCCTGGTTCCTGCCCATATATGACTTTCATTCTCATCTTCTATAGATCCCACGTGTAGGTAGCCATGCGCTCGAAGTGTTCTCTATCAAGTTGATTTTGTAATCACTGACAGACATCTAGCGTGTTCATATCTACCACTCTAGATATAAAATGTCGTAAATCCGTTTTTCATACGGTCCACACTGCATGGCATATGAATAGAGCATGTATATAGATGAAAGCAGCATAAAGATAATGATTCAGAGCATGGAATCCTAAGTCGTTTCGGGTTTGATACTGTAGGTATGCTATCCACTACAAGAAATTCTGCATGCAACAACGCACATACGATAACGGTTTTTGTGAAAAACCGTTGGCGTATGTTTTTAACAACGGTTTTTAAAAACCGTTGTCTTTGAGCGTTTTTTTAGGGTCAATGACAACGGTTCTATGTCTATTAGCGTGTTTTTTGGACAATCGACAACGGTTTTAAGAAACCGTTGTTGATTAACGTGGTTTTTGGACAAACAACAACGGTTTTGGAAAATGTTGCAATATTTAGCGACGGCTTTTCAAAAACCGTCGCTAAATTAGGCGATAGTTTATAAAAACCGTCGCTAATTTAAAATTAGTGACGATTTTGAAATAACAACCGTCACTAATTTTAGCGACAGTTTTAAAAAAAACCCGTCGCATGTTTAAAATTAGCGACGGTTTTACAAAACCCGTCGCTAAAATTAGCGACAGTGTTTTCAAACCGTCGCTAATTTTAGCAACGGTTTAAATCCAAACCGTTGCAAAATTAAAAAATGCGACGGTTTATCAATTACCGTCGCTATTAACGGAAAATCGTCGCAAACTGTCTATAAATATCACCATTTTCGGTCCATTCCCTCAACAACATTTCACAACACTTAAAATTTTTCTCTTTTACACCATTTTATCACTTCACACAACACTTCAAATTTTTCTCACCACCTCATAACACTTAAAATTTTTCTCTCTTACACCATTTTATTACTTCACACAACACTTAAAATTTTTTTCTCTTACACAATTTTATCACATTCACACAACACGTAAAATTTTTCTAACCACTTCATAACACTTACAATTTTTCTTTCTTACACGATTTTACTATTTCACAACACTTAATTTTTTTTTCTTTTACACGATTTTAGTTTCGATTTTTAGTTTCTTTTAGATTTATTAAATTAATAAGAGTATTTTTTTTAATTTTTCGAAACAAATTAGCGACTGAAATCTTGATTACTAACCGTCTCTAAAAGTAGCGACGGTCTTGATTTCTATTTGTCGCTAATTTTAAATTAGCGACGGTTGAATAAACCGTCGCTAATTTCAACTAGCGACGGTTTAATTAGTCGTCGTTAATTTTGAATTAGCGACGATTTTTAATAAAATCGTCGCTAATGTTATTAAAAACCGTCGCAAATTTGACCTACCACAACGGATAAAAACCATTGTCGTTGAACGAACTTTCAACAACACCTTCAGTTACAACAGTTTTAAAAAGGCTACGACAACGGATATAATCCGTTGTCGTATGCCATTTTTGGTGTAGTGATCATACGATAGGAGCTACGAAGATATTCTATTTTAGGAGGCATCGTCAGGTTCCTGATAAATTTCCACCACTTTGATTTTCGGGAGGTATATTCAATCTGCATGCTACTTGGCAACCACTCCGTACAGAATACCGGCCCTTTTTATCCATCTTCCAGAACCTTGCATCATATGTGGTTTTCGATATTGGGGGGATATTCAAGATTTTCTTTGAAAAGTAGGGAGAAAACTGAGGTATAACATGCGATACCGATTTAATGAGCACTCTTTACCTCCCGCAGCAAACATTTTGTGTTCCAACCTCGTATCCGTTTTAAACCATTTCCTTGAGATAAGAGAACTGTGTCATCTTACTTTGTAATGAGAACGTTGGAAGCCCCAGGTAAATATCATATACTTGAACTACAAGTATTGTAAGGTCTAGAAATTCGAACGACATAACCAGACTGCATGAAAATCTAATGTATTATTAAAATTTCTAAATTATTATTTTAAATGCAATAAATACATGATTATGACATGATTTTTATGATTATATGACATGGTTTACTTGATTGCATAAAATAGTGCTTTTAGCAGCATTCGATGTTCGAACGAGGAACAGACCAGAGACAGTCTGAGGAAAAATGTTTTATTAAATAACAATTTTTAATTATTTAATATATGATGCATTTATTATGTAATTTTCGAAAATAAATAATTTCAGACTATTTTTATACGTTGAGCCGTATTTTAAACCGGTAGTCAATTCTTAGCAAAATTGAAGATTTTTTTTAAGGTTCGGGTAACATTTTTGAAAACGTGTTTAAACGTAATATTTTATGTGTTTGTATGGGGCCTAATGGGCTTGTCTTAGTAGATTTTTTGACCAAGTCCATTGCACATTATGATTGCAGAACCTAGACCCATTGTTATTTTATTTTCTTCACTCTTTGCACCCTAACCCTAGCACCCCATGCCTCTCACGTCCAGCAGCCAATCTTGCACACACTTCACGTCCAGCAAGGGTTTTGATCGGTTTTTGCAAGGAAAAACTCAGCCAAGGTTTTCCACGTCCCTCCGATGTCCGTCTCTCGCGTCGTGGAGTTTTTTTTTCAAGCGTATCTCTGCAAAGACACGTCTGATACCTTCATTTTCTCATCTTTCACATCATAATACATGTTTTTAATTGATTATACATGATATATTACAGATCTAATTTTTTACGTATGTTTCGAATACATGTACATGAAGAAAACCGATTTTTCATGCTTTGATTCTCACGTTTTTGATTCATATTGTAAGGGGCTGTCAAGACCGATGGGTAGAAGGCTCAAACATGTTGAGATGAAGGTGCTTAGGTGTGAGAAACAGATTTGGAACAAGCCCTGTTAGTGGCCTATCGAGTTTGCAAGCAATGGCTTGTTTGTGGCTCTGTTTGGTTTGATCTTGGTGTAGGTGAGGAGCAGCAGTGCAAGGGCTGTTCTAGGCCTTAGATCAGACCCTGGTAGGTTTGATACATGGCCCAAAATGGCTCGAAGATCGCTGGTCGTGGATTAGGGACATATCGAAGGAGCTTGAGTGTAAGGGAGATTCGGTTAGGGTTGTTTCGGGTGTACAGTGCACGGATTCACGCATGGCTCAAATGGCTGGTCCAAGATGGGTCCTAAGGGTTCGGTCATTGTCCTAGGGTAGCTGGTCAGGTCTGGGTCCGGGTTGGTTTGGGCTAGGATTGAAATGGTGGTCAAGGGTACACTAGGGTTCGGCTTATTGAGTGCAGAATTGTACATCAAGGTTCAGGTGATTTCATAGGGTCCTAAATGTCCTGGTTTAGGTTGTTTATGATCTAGTTAGGTGTTATTAAGTCATGGTTTAAGTTTGGGAACGTTTGGTGAAGTTTCAGGTTGATTCGCATTAAAACCGAGACACCGGTCCAAGCTTTAAAACGAATTATAGTAGTTAATGCATGAGCTCGAGTTTACGTCTAAGAAATGATTATAAATATGTTTTAAGATGTTTTGATATGTTTGGATGGACTCGGGTCGAAGGTTTAAGATCCAGGGGTAAAATGGTCAAATTAGGGTTTCATGGGCAAAATAATCATTTTGCACTTGGATCGAGTTAGCAGTCCAGGCAGTGCCCTGACTTCAGGTAATGCATGTTTAAAATGTTCATCTGACATGAATATAGAATTTTCATGAAAATGCTGAAATACGTTGCATGTTTGTTTTCAAGAAAAAAAATTTATGTATATGTATGAACTTTTATTAAAATGATGAATATGATGACATGTTTGAAGGAAGTGACTTGGCTGTGACTAATACGAACACGGACAAGAAGCATCTAAGGCCAATGCTCAGTTGACAAGTGAGAGTGTCGCTGATGTCCCCGCCGTCTGGTACCATAGTTATACGTAGATGGATCCATCGAATAGCAGTTGATTCGAAAGTCACGACTAATTATCTGAATTCAATAAGGGAAAATGTATAGGTTTATGATGACATGATTTGAATATGAATATGTTTATGTATATGTTCATGTTTTTTAAGATCATGAGGGTATTTTATTACAGTACTTTTCACTATTGCTTGATATGTATATGTGCCTTGTTATTACGGTTCATGTGTGTTGAGTCTTCAGCCTCATTAGGTTTGATTGATGTAGGTGAACAGTTTGTTGATGAGAAAATCGGAGGTGCTGAGGACTGAGTGGACTGTGCTGGTGGCGCACTGGAAGCCCCAGGACCTTGCGTTTCTTCCGCATTTTATGATTTTTTTTTATAAGGGTTATGGTTAAAACAACTTACTTTAAACGCTTATGACTTTACGCTTTGACGTTTAGCAGATTTTAATATTTCGTTGATGGTTTATTTTACTTCTGACAGCAAACGTTCGATCAATTACACTTTTAAGATTTTTTTATTGCAGTTATTTTATCCAGTAGTTGGGTTGTTTTATAAAATGCGTGGGTCGAATTTTAATATATAAATGCATGTATATTTCGGCCAATTGGTTATATATATAAAAAAATTTCAGTTGAATTTTAGCAATAGACGTTTCATAGTGAATTAATTGCTTCAATATCAGCCGGAAGAGTATTTGGCTAAAAGAGAGCGTAGACTTCTCAAAGTTGATTAATTGTCCAGAGGATTTCTCATATTGTCTCAAGAATTCTCGGATGTGAGCACTTTCATCCACTTTTGATTTGAAAAATATTAAGCTATCATCAGCAAAGAATAAATGAGAGATGATCAGGCAGGAGTTAGCGATCTTGATACCTTAGAACAATTTGCTAGATTTCAGTGCTGTGAGCATCGATGATAGAGCATGCACACAAATCACAAACAAATAAGGGGAAAGAGGGTACCCTTTACGGATACCTCCTTGTGGTTGAAGTGAGCCAAATAATTCTTTGTTAAGAGCAAATCAATATCGCACAGTTGCCGCACAATTCATGATCTTGTCAATCTAGGGAGAGGCGAATCCTAATTAGCCATCATAGCCTCAAGGAAATCTATTTGACTCGGTCATACATTTTACTCATGTAGTTTTAATGCTGCATATCCTCATTTCCCTTTTTGTGGTTCTTAATCAAATGAATACATTTGAACACTGATAATACATTGTTAGTGATTAGTTGGGTTATAGCTTGTTAGTGATGGATCTGGCTACAATCTTATAGCACACGTTACACAAGCATATGGGGCGGAATTCTTTCATCATCATTGGATTTATTACCTTCGGTATATGGATTCATATCAAATAGTGTTTTTCCCACTTATTCTGCCAAGAATGGGGCACAAAAGATATTATTCATACTCTGGCTCACTTTCGGATCACTGTATTCAAAACTACCTCCAAATCATCCTTTGTAAGGTCAGTAGTAGCAAATAATGTTCCAAAATAATCCTGGATAATTTCTGTCATGGATTGAGGGGTAGTAAAGAAATCTCCATGTGACGAAACTAATCTATGGATGGTATTCATCGACTGGCGTTGGGTTGCTTGAGCATGAAAAAATTTGGAGTTCTGATCCCTCCAATGGAGCCAGTTACTTCTGCTCTTCTGTTTCCAGTATTTTTCTTCTTGAGTTCAAAGTTTTTCGATTGTTCCTTCCTTGGCACATATTAGTGGTTCAGAACCTTTCCAACTCCTATCCATTTTCAACTAATTCAATGTTGCCCTTTCAGCTTTGATTCGCTTAGGTAGTGCTCTAAACTTATGTTCAGCCCATTGTATTTAGTTCTCATTTCATGCCATAATCCATGCCTATATAGGTTCCCTTGGTATATCTGTCACGTCCCGGAACCGAGACGTGTCATCGACGTTGTTTAACAATTTAAAATCGTATAACAACAAGCCACGTAGTACATCAAATAGTCAAAAGCTAGTCTATTACATAAATCAATAATCGTCTTTAAAATGCGATTAAAACGAAATACAGAAGTGTAAAACACGGTAATCTAACTAAAAGACAGAATGACAAGACTGGTCTTCAATTGGATTGGCTTCATCACCATCTCCAAAAATATTATTGTTCTTTATCTTCGATTTGTTCCTCGTTCTTATCTAGGGTGGGAATGTAAGGGGTGACTATTTGGAAAATACTCATTAAATGAGGGTTGATCGGTCGTAACAAATATCAAGGTTATAATTATACGAATACATTATCATAATTTCAATAATAAGCATGTTGAATCGAATACGAACAAGATACAAACATAGCACTGAAAATCATCTCTTTTTCATGGTTTACTGATCAGTCCCCTATATGTTACTCCTTTAAGGGGCGAGGCCAAAAGAACAGTTATTATAACTCACCGCATCAGGGCCTTAAACAAAACATATCAATATCGGAATTTCCTTGCCATTTCTAATTCGAATCATTACAGTGCATTTCAAATATTTCAAACATGCTTTCAAATATTATAAATAATATCAAACAACAAATTGTTCAAGGATCTTCATAGCAAATAGGAACAGATATAGTATGCCGATCGAATTTCAAGCAACATACATAATGTATTTTTGAGCAAATGTAGACATACTTACGAAGAACGAATATGTTGATATATTTATCGAGTAGTACACTTATGAAAAGCAATTGTACATAATAGTATAGCAAAAGCCCACTTACTTGATGATAATCTTCAAATATTTGAGGCAAAGACAACTAAAATTCGGACACGAAAGCTGCTGGATTGCCTCAAAATGGATAGGAACTCGGCTGTTGCAGGTGCTTCAAAAATTGCTGTTGGAGAGCTCAAAAATATGGCTATCTTTCTGCTGAAATTTTCAGAATGTTCTTGGATGTTTTGGTCTTCTTTTTGGTCATCATGCAAGGTATTTATAGGCTCATGGAGGGGAGATGAAAATGCTCTCATTCAAGGCCATTACCACCATCTTTTAAGGCCTTCATTAGCATTAAAATGGATGTTTCTCGTGGAGTCAAAACAACCCTTGAATGTCCCTTTTACATGGCATTAGATGATATCAAGTTGTAACATAGCATTTGTTGAATCTCATATCAAATTTTTGAGTCCTTACATCCTTCCCACCTTACGAGGAGTTTCGTCCTCGAAACTTGGCTATGCCCGATCTTCGAAGAGATAAGGGTATTGTTCTCTCATCTTTTCTTCCAACTCCGAAGTAGCTTCTTTTTCGGTGTGATTGGACCATTGTACTTTGACGTATGGAATAGTTCGTCGCCTCAGTACTTAGTCTTTATTACCCACAATTCGGATTGGAACTTCCTCGTATTTTAGTTCTTCGTTTAGATTGCCCTCAACCAGAAATGGTCCAGCGTCCAGAATATGACTTGGATCGGAAATATATTTCCTTAGCTGTGAAACGTGGAAAACATTGTGGATTCTTGACATATCAGGTGGAAGTGCTATTCTATAAGCAAGTGTTCCCACTTTCTCTAGGATTTCAAAAGGTCCGACGTATCTAGGATTCAATTTCCCAGTTTTAATGAATCAGATTAAACCTTTCATGGGTGACACTTTCACATATGCTTTTTCGCCCACTTCAAATTCCACTGGTCTTCTTTTCAGGCCAGCCTAGCTTTTCTGTCGATCCTGTGCAGTTTTTTTTAGTCTCTCCTTGATTATAGCAACTTTATCTACTGTTTCTTGGATCAGCTCGGGTCCAACGATGGCTTTTTCTCCTACTTCATCCCAATATAAAGGTGATCGACACTTTCGTCCATACAGAGTTTCGTATGGTGCCATTCCAATACTGCTATGATAACTATTATTGTAAGCGAACTCAATTAAGGGCAGATGTTCACTCCAATTACCACTGAAATCTAGAGCACATGCTCTCAGCATATTCTCAAGAGTTTGAATTGTCCTCTCAGTTTGGCCATCAGTTTGAGAGTGATATGCCGTATTCAGAGTAACTTTAGTCCCCATAGCTTTTTGAAAGCTCTTCCAAAAACGGGATGCAAACGTAGGATCTCTATCTGATAGTATGCTAACTGGAACTCCGTGTAACCGTAAGATATTATTCATGTATAAGGTGGCCAGTTTATCCAGATTACACTTCATGCAGACTTGTAAGAAATGCGCAGATTTTGTGAGTCTATCTATGATTACCCATATACCATCATGGCTTTGTCTAGACTTTGGTAAACCGAGTACAAAGTCCATGGAAATATGTTCCAATTTCCATTATAGGATTTCTAAAGGTTGAAGAAGTCCTCCAGGTCTTTGGTGCTCAGCTTTGACTTGTTGGCACACGTGAAACTTAGAGACAAACATTGCAATGTCTTTTTTCATTCCACTCCACCAAAAATTTTTTCTTCAAATCTCTGTACATCTTGGTACTGCTGAGGTGAAAATTTTGACTTGTGTGCCTCGGACATCACTTCTTGTCGTAACACTATGTAGTCTTTTTGGCTTAGCGCATTAGCTATCTTGTTTGCCTTGTCCGGATGATAGTTGATCGTTAAGTCATAATCCTTCAAGAGTTCACCCCACCGCTTCTGTGTCATATTTAATTCTTTTTGAATGAACAAGTATTTAAGGCTTTGATGATCGGTGAATATCCCGCATTTAACACCATATAGATAGTGTATCCATATTTTTAGTGCAAATACGATGGCTGCTAACTCCAGATCATGAATTGAATAATTTTGCTCATAAGGTTTTAATTGCCTTGATGCGTAGACAATTTCCTGACCTTCATGAATAAGTACTCACCCTAATCCTCCTTTTGATGCATCACTATATATTGTGAAGTTCTTGCCATCTTCGGGGAGTACTAGTACTGGTGTAGATGCAAGTTTCTTTTTAAAAATCTGGAAACTCTTCTCGCATTTTTCTCTTCAAACGAATCTAGAGTTTTTCTGTGTAAGTTTAGTGAGAGGTATGACTATTGAAGAAAACCCTTCAACGAATTTTCTATAATAACCGGCTAAACCCAAAAAGCTTCGAATCTCAGTTACGGTCTTTGGTCGAGGCCAGTACACAATTGCCTCAACTTTCTTGGGGTCCACTGAAACACCTAGTTCAGAGATTATGTGACCCAAGAAAACGAAACTTGTTAGCCAAAATTCACATTTCTTAAATTTGGCATACAGTTCTTTTTCTCTGAGTGTCTCTAGAGTGAGGCGAAGATGTTCCTCGTGATCTTTCTTACTTTGTGAGTACACAAGAATGTCGTCTATGAATACGACCACGAATCTATCGAGGTAGGGTTTAAAGACTCTCATTCATGAGGTTCATGAATGTTGTTGAAGCGTTGGTCAGTCCAAACGGCATTACCGTAAACTCATAATGTCCGTACCTTGTCCTGAAGACTGTTTTAAGAATATCTTCTGCTTTGACCTTCAGTTGATAGTATCCTAACCTCAGATCGAGTTTTGAAAAGACCTTGTCTCCTTTCAATTGATCGAAAATATCATCTATCCTTGGGAGAGGGTATTTATTCTTAATTGTGATCTTGTTCAACTCTCTATAGTCGATACATAACCTCATACTCCCGTCTTTCTTTTTCTCAAATAATACAGGGGCTCCCCATAGAGATGCATTGGGTCGAATATGCTTTTTATCCAACAACTCTTGGAGTTGCTCCTTGAGTTCCTTTAACTCTGCTAAGGCCATTCGGTATGGTGCTTTTGAGATCGGTGCAACCCTAGGGATCAAGTTAATCTCAAACTCCACTTAACGGTCATGAATCGTGCCAGTCAATTCTTCAGAGAAGTCGTCCGAAAACTCTCGAATAACCGGAATATCCTCTATCTTTAGAATAACTTTGTCATTTACCTCGCTGATCATTGTTAGTTAGACTTCTTCGTCATACTCCATGACTTTCTAGGTCTGAGAAGCAGAAAAGAATGATTTATTTTCCTTATCCTTGCCATGAAATACGATTTATTCTTGGATTGGAGTTTGGCATTCTTACCCCGACAATCTACCATTACATGATTTTTGTCCAACCAATCAATTCCCAGAGTACACTGAATACAATCGACATTGAATATATGCGTATCCATATTTATTTTATTCTATCTTAAAATTATCACGATTACTATCTCAAAACTTAAAACCAATATAGAATCTTAGAACATAACTCTTTATCCGCCTATTGACTTAAGTCTCAATAATTATAACATAGTTAAAATTTCTTTCAACCTTGCACTGAACAAACTAATTCCTCAAACAATTCTTCTTTTACTAAATCTGTTTTTAATCAAGACTATGAGCCTAGAATGCTTTAATACAAACAAGTTTCGTTGGATGTCCTTCTCCTCAAATCTTTTTTTTTTTGTACTATAAAAAGAGTCAGAACTTATTATGTATGCTACACTTCCTCAATGTCCATCAATATCTTACTTTATTTTCATAAGGAAATGATTTAAAAATAATATAAATTTCTTACTAGATATTATTTCTTACCTTCATAAGATATTACAAAATCCTAAATATTTAAATTTAGCACTTATTATCCCAAATTTACTGTACATACCGTTAATTTTTGACACAAAAATCAACTTCTACATCTGAATATCAAAGCTTATACAATTCTTATCTTATATTTTCATAAATAATTTATTATTCCCCTAGTCAAACATTTCATCTTAAGTCAAAAACTTATCTTCTATAGGTAAATTCTCAAAAATGTAACTCAACTTATATCAGATAGGTGTATTCCCAAAAATATAAGTCAACTTATATCCGATAAGTACATTCCCAATATAATTCAACTTATCTTTGTACATTCCCAAAGAAATGTTACACTTCATTCTTTTCGTATCATATAACCATAATACCAGTCTAGTCTACCTTATCATCTCTCCATCATCACTGCACTTTTTCCACTACATCCATAGGTACTTCTTCTTCTTTCACGTTTTCCATGACAAGGTGCATATAGTTATTTTGTTCTTGCAATCAATCCATAACGCTATGAAGCTTGGAGATATAATGTTCATACTTGCTAGCAAGGTCTTCATGTTGATGACGAGAGCGGTTAGCAAGATCCTTCTCAGTTTCAATCCTTACTATCAATAAGAAAGGTATTTGGATCAAACATAATGGGATTTTCCAAAAATGGAAAGAAGGGATAATTTCGCACAGATTGAAAGCAGTTGACAAGATTGGGTTTCGAGAATCTATGCGAAACTATAAGCCATCCAATTATGGTGACAACTTAAATTTGAATATTTAAACAAACAGAGATGATTCTGATATATCAAAATGATTTGGATGGGAAGGCATATGCTTTTTCCAAAATTTGACGAATACATTATCATAATTTCAATAATAAGCATGTTGAATCGAATACGAACAAGATACAAACATAGCACTGAAAACATCTCTTTTTCACGATTTACTGATCAGTCCCCTATATGTTAATCTNAAACAACAAGCCACGTAGTACATCAAATAGCCAAAATCTAGTCTATTACATAAATCAATAATCGTCTTTACAAAGCGATTAAAACGAAATGCGGAAGCGTAAAACACGGTAATCTAACTAAAAGACAGAATGACAAGATTGGTCTTCAATTGGATTGGCTTCATCATCATCCCCAAAAATGTTCTTGTTCTTTATCTTCGATTTGTTCCTCGTTCTTATTTGGGGTGGGAATGTAAGGGGTGATTATTTGGAAAATACTCAGTAAATGGGGGTCGATCGATCATAACAAATATCAAGGTTATAATTATACGAATACATTATCATAATTTCAATAATAAGCATGTTGAATCGAATACGAACAAGATACAAACATAGCACTGAAAACATCTCTTTTTCACGATTTACTGATCAGTCCCCTATATGTTAATCTTCTAAGGGGCAAGGCCAAACGAACGGTTATTATAACTCACCGTATCAGGGCCTTAAACAAAACATATCAAATATCGGAATTTCCTTGCCATTTCTAATTCGAATGATTATAGTACATTTCAAATATTTCAAACATGCTTTCAAATATTATAACTAATATCAAACAACAAATTGTTCAAGGATCTTCATAGCAAATAGGAACGGATATAGTATGCCGATCAAATTTCAAGAAACATACATAATGTATTTTTGAGCAAATGTAGACATACTTACGAAGAACGAGTATTTTGATATATTTATCGAGTAGTACACTTACGAAAAGCAAGTGTACATAATAGTATAGCAAAAGCCCACTTACTTGATGATAATCTTCAAAGATTTGAGGGAAAGACAGAAAAATTCGAACACGAAAACTGCTGGATTGCCTCAAACTGGATAGGAACTCGGTTGTTGCAGGTGCTTCGGAAATTTCTGTTGGAGAGCTCGAAAATATGGCTATCTTTCTGCTGGAATTTTCAGAATGTATGTGGATGTTTTGTGTCTTCTTTTTGGTCATCATGCAAGGTATTTATAGGCTCATGGAGGGGAGGTGAAAATGCTCTCATTCAAGGCCATTACCACCATCTTTTAAGGCCTTCATTAGCCTTAAAATTGATGTTTCTTGTGGAGTCAAAACAACCCTTGAATGTTCCTTTTAATTGGCATCAGATGATATCAATTTGTAACATACCTTTTGTTGAATCTCATATCAAATTTTTGAGTCCTTACAATATCAGCATTCCACCCCTCATCCACTATTGTTTTTCATTCCTCCTCCAATAGCCACAGTTGTTAAAATATGAACTTTCTAGATATATGGTTGAAAAGTCTCGAAGTTTCCAGATTTTATTTTCTTAGTTCAAGATGTATCGGTCAGTAATCAGAGTGGTAAAATTCAAGGTAATGGATATGTAGTGTGGGTATAACATTTTCCATTCAAACGTAAGGAGCATTCTTCCAGTACTCCTCTAAAAGCCGTGATTTGTATTGCTAGTTTCTGGTTTCCACCATGCTTTTAACCGTCATAACATATGTGGCGCCTCAAATTTTGCCACGTAATCATACAATATGTGACGTAATATGCTTAAAAATTTTATTTCTACTACATAATAATATTACGCATATATGAAAAAATAGTACAATCAACGCGCTATTTATATCAGTGTATTAGATATAGTATAATCGTCACACAACATATAACTCAAATATAACAATAAACTATATTATCTCTATATACTATCAACTACAAGACTTCTTTGACTAGACATACATAGTCATTCTCTATCCTGTCCCAGCACCAGTCCTGTAAAATTTCCATTAAAAACAACCCCCGAAGGTGAGCAGCATCATCGTAGTACATAACAATTGTATTAATGACATAATATAATTGAAATCATAACATGAATATTTCCTTACTCATTTGTACTATCTGAACATCTCTTCGTTGTTTCTGAACAATGATTGATATCACAACCAAAAATATCAACGTCGCTCTCCTACTAACGTGACAAACAACATGAACAATATGTCGTTCATCTACTACTACGACAAAAAATATCAACGATACACTGCTCCCCCCACTACTATGACAAACAATATCAACACTACGTTGCTCCCCTACTACTGTGACTATGATAGCAACAATTACTGATCAATAACTGGCAGCCAACAACATGAACAATAATAAAATCACATATAATATCAAATCACTTTGATTTACTATCGTTCAACGCAATAGTAATCATCAATACTAAACAATAACAATATATGCTCGTACGTCAACAAGTACCTGATAATCGAGTATATATAAAATCTGTCTATTTCTTTGATCATGAGGTTTGTAACATACCTATATAATTGAATAATAATTACCAGATCATTATTACCGTATCAACACAATCATAACAACATCAATAGACAACATAAAATGGCCAAACAACAATGAACTCAACAAAAATATAAAATTCGATAATGAATTTGCATCGTTTAACAATTAATATTCCGGTGTATTTAGTTCACAATACTAACATCAAATACACCATAAACAATCACTACAAAAAAAAAGCAAAAGACAACGGTTAAAAACCGTTGTCATGGGTCAAATAGAACCGTTGTTAAAAGCCAGGTGGTTAAAGGGTGTGCTCAAAGACAACGGTGAAAAACCGTTGTCGTAAAAGTCTAAAGACGACGGTGAAAAACCGTTGTCGTAGGTCTGTAAAACCATTGTTAAAGGCCCTGTGGTTAAAGAGTTCACTCAAAGATGACGGGTTTGAAGTATTGTGGTAGCTACAATTTGCGACGATATTTATGTTCAACCGTCGCTAAATAACGACTGTTTTTTTTATAATTTAGCGACGGTTTTGCATGATTTTCGTCGCTAATTTTTTCAGTAAAAATAAAAAAAAAATTACTTTTAATAATTTAATAAATATAAAAAAAACTCACAATCTTACTATGCTAACAATATTTTTGATCTTAAAAATTTACTAAACATTAAAGCGAAAAAATTTATCCTAAATCGAAACTAAAATCGTGTAAGGGAGAAAAATTTTAAGTGTTGTGAAGTGGTGTTGAATAAAATGGACTGAGAATGTGGATATTTATAGACAGTTTGTGAAAGTTTTTGATTTAACCGTCGCTAATAGTGACAGTTATTTATCCAACGTCGGTAATTTAAAATTAGCGACGGTCATACATAAACCGTCGCAAATTTTAGCAACAGTTTTTCTAAACCGTCGTCGATTTAAAATTAGCGACGGTTTAGAAAAAACTGTCGCTAAAATTTGCGACGGGTTATGTATAACTGTCGCTAATTTTTGCGACGGCTTTAAGCAAAACCGTCGTCGATTTAAAATTAGAGACGGTTTGGCAAAAGTCATCGCTAAATTTAGCGACGGGTTTGCAAAACTGTCGCAAAATTTTATTATCAACAAATTTTATAAAAAAAATTCGAAGAATATTGTACAAGACAACGGTTTTAACAAAATCGTTGTCTTTGACCCTTTACAAAACACATATAGACAACGGTTTTTAAAAACCATTGTCGTGGCTTTAAAAAAATGCTAATAGACAACGGTTTTTAAAAACCGTTGTCGTAGCCCAAAAAAAAACGCTAATAGACAACGGTTTTTTAAAAATCGTTGTCGTAGCCCAAAAAAAACGCTCATAGATAATGGTTTTTAAAAACAGTTGTCGTAGATATATCAAAGACAACGGTTTTAAAGACATTGTTGTCTATGAGGGGATTTTTTTAGGCTATGACAACGGTTTTTGTTAAAATCGTTGTTAAAAGTAAAAAGACAACGGTTTTAAAAACCGTTGTCTTTTTGATGTGTTGTTGAATGTGTATTTTCTTGTAGTGAATTAACTTCAAATAATATGTTATATCAAAACATCCATTAAACTACAAGAGCTACGTATCAAAAGAGAGTCTATAATTCGTAAACTCCGAATATATAATCTGCTTTAATAAAAATCGAAAAACATCACCCAATTTCAATTTAACAATTAAAAATTTTCATTATAATAAATCGAAAATAATCTAACTAAAATTTTATATTCTTCATTAAAATCGTACAATATCCAACTATTTTTAATTTTTGTATGATTTAACATTTTATTGAATTTATTTCAGAAATCGACGAAGTTCAAACATCATCAAAATTATGAAATTTTTACCTCAAATCGAAGACTTAGTGTCAGCGATCTCAGAACTGAAGTCGGTTCATCGATTTGATAAATAGATAAATTGCATAGTCTAAAAGAATATCAAAGACCATATTTTCTCTCTTTTGTTCAATGCTTCCGCCACCTGAGATGAAATAAATTTGTGAAATTAATATACTGACTTAATTTTACTTTATTTAAAATATTATATAATATTATATTAATAATATAATACTTAACATTTCTAATATCGATATATCCATCCGGGCCACTAAAACGATCAAATTTATCAAAACTCAAAACATGAAACTTCTACATCTTTGAGTTTTCTATGTCATCTTTAAATTTCAAATCATTTGAACTTCATATAATAAAGATATGACATATTTTTTTATTTAAACATCGGTAATTATTTAATAATATTACATTATTAAATCAAAAAAAAAATTATACTTACTTCATGTATTACATTTTTTGACCCTGAAATTAAGCAGCAACAACAATAACATACATAAATAACAATACATCATATCATAAGTAGGGGTAGAGCTCCCTCATATATCGCTATATCTCCCAAGTGGTCTCATCGACATCCCTATGTTCCCATTGAATCTTTACCATTGATATAATCTTATTACGAAGCTTCCGTTCAGATCGATCCAAAATACAAATTGGTGTCTCCACATAAGACATATCAGAATCTAACTGAACCTCATATTTATCCCACACATGTGAAGGATCTGACTCATACTTCTACAATTTCGACACATGAAATACAGCATGAATATCATATAAAGATGGAGGTAGAGCCAATTATATGCAAAAGTTCCTATCCGCTGCAATATCTCATACAGACTAACATACCTCGGTGATAACTTTCATTTCTTGCCAAATCGTAATATGCCACGAAAAGGAGAAAATTTACAGAATATACTCGATCGCCCTACTAAAACTATAAAGGTATTCGTCTTTTATTTGCATAGGCAGCCTGTCTATCCTAAGATGGTCTCAACCGCTGCTTTACCTATTTTACTTTATGTTCCATCTCCTGAGTCTTATCAGCACCATTAACTGCAGCTCGATCAATATCATCCTAACATAACGGAGATCTACTACATCTCCCATATAATGCCTCAAATAGACCCATCTGAATACTAGCCTGATAACTATTATTATATGCAAATTCCACCATTGGAATAAATGAAGGTCTAGTAGATTTAAAATTTACAATATAGGCAGACAACATATCCTCCAGCGTCTGAATAGTACACTCAATCTGACCATCTGTATAGGGATGATAAACCGTACTCTATCTCAACTTTGCCCCATCGCAGTCTGCAATCTTTCTAAAAAATGAGAAGTAAATTGTCTCTATAAGAAATAATAAACACCAGAATCCCATGCAACCATACAATCTCTCGCACATACATTTGTTTAATCATCAAATACGTACGTACTACTCATGTTGTAGAGTATAAAATGTGCAACTTGCATCAATTGATCAACGATCACCAAAATAGCATCAATAGTCCCGCGCTCTTTGGTAAATTGTCACAAAATCTATCGAGATGTGCTCCTATTTCCAAGTTGGCACTTCTAAACTCCTCAACTCATGTCCCGACCTTTTCCTCTCGGCTTTGATCTATTAACAATTGAGGCATCGATGTAAAAAATCAATCACATATTGTTTCATTTCCTTCCACCAAAATAGAGAACGCAGATCCCTATACATCTTCTTGCCACTAGGGTGAATAAAATACAAACTACAATGTGCACAACTCAATAGGCCCTAGATCAACCCAGATGTATCAGGAACTACTCATCTACCATTCATACTCAAACTACCATATTCAGCTACTCTAAAACGGATATCTTGTTTTCGAGAAATCAATTTTTTCCATCGCTGAACTTTCTGATCTACTATATGTGCCTCACAAATACAACCATATATATCAAGTTCAGCTAATACCTGAATAGGAGTCATAGAGATATAAAAAATCATATCCCAAAGAACAACAAGACATCATCATATCTGATAAACGACTCACATCCTCAATAGTACATCTCACTTTTTGTCTCATATTTAAATATATCTGTGTAAACAACAATCTCAAACTTTTATGATCTGTATAAATCATAAAAGATGTATCATATAAGTAATGTCGACATATCTTAAAGGAAAATATAATGGCTACCAACTCCAAATCATGCACCGAGAACCTTGCTTCATCTGGTTTCAGTTATCTTGAGGCATATGCTACAACATGTCGATCTTGCATCAAAATACATCCCAAACCATGTAATGATGCATGAGTACAAACAACAAACCTCTCGTTTTCTTTAGGAATTGACAACCCCGGTGCGGTGGTCATTCGGCTCTTCAACTCATGGAAACTCATCTTACATTCTCAGACCATTGAAATCACGCACCCTTCTGAGTAAATTGTGTCAAAGGGTTTAACAAGCTTTGAAAGTCTCTCAATAAATCGACGATAATAACCTGCTAAACTCAAGAAACTACAAATCTCTGGTACAAGTGTAGGTGCAGACAACTACAACATTGTTTTTACCTTATTTGGATCAACAGAAATATCATATCTCGATATAACACGACCCCAGAAGACCACTCGATCCATCCAAAATTCACATTTACCGAACGCAAATGACCTACATGCCTAGCCTCACTCTTGGAATAGATCATCCATAAACACAATAACAAATTGCTTGAGATAATGCTGAAATATCGTATTCATCAAACTCATAAACACAGCTAGAGAACTTGTGAAACCAAATGACATAAATAAAAACTCATAATGTTCATATCTGGTCCTGAATGCTATCTTCTAAATATCCTCCTCCATAACTAATATCCGATGATATCCTGACCTCAAATCAATATTCAAATAGACTGAGGTTCTCTGCAACTAATCAAACAAATCATCAATATGAGGGAGGTTATTATTCTTAATTGTTACCTAATTTAGCTATCTATATTCAATACAAAACCGCATCATTCCATCTTCATTTTTCACAAATAAGACTGGTGCACCCCAAAGAGATACACTAGGATGAATGTATCAATTGTCCAATAAGTCATGTAACTATGATTTCAACTCTGCTGATGACATTTTGTAAGGACCACAACAAATAGGAGAAGAACATGCATCAACTCGATCCCAAAATCCGTCTTAAGGGCTGGTGAGAAGCCTGTAATCTCATCAGGAGATACACCAGTTAGGGGGATATGTAAAAGATATTTTTTTCTTTTCCATCACTTTGGCATATGTAAAAAAAATATTGTGACATTTTTTTTCTGGGGAGGTCCGTTTGATATCCAAAAACTGCTCAGCAACAGTCGGACAAGTGGGGAATGTTGGGGCGAACCAGAAAAGTTTGGGTAGAGCCGGATCCAAGGGTTGGCTAGGTAAGCGTCCTGTAGTAAGAGGAGTAGTTATGAACCCNCCAGTAAACTCAACAACTACATGTATCTCCTTTATTCCCACCTCTTTCTTCTTCTTTGTCACATCTACAACATAAATCAAATAGCCCTCATGTCCATGCACCAATAACAGAGACATTCGGATATCAAATACCAAAAGAACAGGGGGATGAGAACCCTTACCATAAAAGATCCAACGCTCTCTCTGATCTGTGTAAAAATATACTATCCGCTGATAACAAGCATCAGTCGCGTCTCATCAGCACATCAATCTCCACAATATAATAAAAATCAGTCATCTCCAAAATAATCATATCAGATCTCAGGTCGTAGCCCTCATAAGAAATAATATCATCTAATATCATAGATACTACCGACATATTAACTCAGAGGGTGTCGAAACAGAAAGAGACAAAGAAAATAAAGACTGGCGCATATGATGCTTAATAACAAACCTAGACGATGCAAAAGTATGCGAGACACCTGTATCAACAAGAATGTAAGCAAGATAATAACATAAATAACACGTATCTGCTATCATCTCCTCTTGTGCCTCTTATGCATGCTCTCGTGTCAAAGCATACAAAAGTGGCCGAGACGGACTATCTCTCTGTATACGTATTTGTCACCTAGAAGCTTGTGGTGTACACTGCTGAGGTTGTCTTCTTCCTCTCTCTGAGTATCTTCCTCTATCATCGACAGACTTTTGCTGCCCCTTATGACTAGGAAACTGTCTTGCCATATAACCCACACCACCACACCCATAACATGTGATCTTGGTATATGTGCACTGTCGGATCAGATGAGGTCTCTCACAACGAAAACCTCACTACTCTAGACTCCCCTCTCTGTCCATGAACAGACTAAGAACTACCCTCACGTCTCTCAACATTTCATGGATCATATCGACGCTTCCTAGATGAGTATGAAGAAGAAGATGAACCTTTTTGAAATTTAAAGGATTGTCTCTATGGTCTCAATGACTCACTAGTTGGCTTTGATAATCGTCCCTGAACCTCATATTTCTGCATCACTAACTCAGCTATCTCAGTCGTCATCACTTCATCCTCAAATATTATTGGGTTGTTTGATCACACACAATCAAGCAACTCTAGCTTCAACCCTCATAAGAAATGCTTTATCTTAGCATGTGTATTCATAGCAACATTTGACACATACTTCAACAAAGCAGAATACCGAGCTCATACTCATCAATAGACATACTTTCATATCTCAATTCCTCAAATTCCCTCACATTATTTTTTCTGGGTGCTATAGAAAAATACTTATCAAGAAAGCGGGATCGAAACACATCCCAATCGACAGTACGATCATGAGCTCTCAATTCAGCCTGAGTGACCGGTCTACTATAACAACAGTTCATTCCTCGAAAGCTGGAAGGTAGCTAATTGTAGCCAAGAAGACCTGGTACACGGGGTAGTCACAAATATGTAACACTCAATATGTCCCGAAGAGAAGGACTTCACATCCCATTTCAAAAGGTCTTTTCACATCAGTATTAGTCCACTGCTTCTACCTTGGAATCCCACCGTAAAACAACCATCAAAACCAACAATTGTTTCCTGGAGGGTTTCTAGTTGGCGATCGATCGTCGAAGTTCTTGGAATTCTCATTGTTTCTCAAGGCCCAAGCATTCCAAATAATGCAACTCATGGTGACTGGCGTGGCCGCTCCGCAACCGCATCCAATAGGTCAACAAATATCCCTTCCCGACCTTCCACATATGCTTTTTTCTTTAAGGGGCTTTGTACTTCATTCTCATCAGTCCAAACAAGTGCCCTATTGGATTCAAGAATAACCAAGTCCTCATTAGTGTGTGGCTTGTTTTGGTGAGTCTAGCTCTGCGTTTCCATTGACGCGGGCTACGTTTTTGGTTAAGTGTCTTGTCTGGATTGGCATCAATTCTCAAGTTGAGATTTTGATCTAGTAATGGTCTTTTTTCCTGCCGTCTATTTTCCTTCTCCACCCTTTCAGTCCTCAACTCTTCAAATACACATACAAATTTGCTTCGTACCATACCCTTCATTTATGCCTTTGTATTCCACTGCATTTGCTGTCATGAGATTAATATCAATAGATTGTCGCTGACTTTTTGTGATCGCATAATTCTTAATGATGTTGTCTCTCATGCCTGTTTCTGTAAGAGATAGGTCTGTGGACACTTATTTCTTGTTATGCTGTTCTTCTTGTTTTGTCCCTAATTCACTAGGTTTTTCATTATTGCAGGCGAATTGTGTCGTTTTTTGATGTTTTGATAACTTGATGCATGCTTTCATGCCCCATAGGCCAGGTTTAATTTATCAGCAGATGTATCATCATACGCTTTGATATTGTGTCTCATCCTCCCATATACATAGCAAAAATCCGGTAGTTGCTCATATACACAAAGTACGATCAAATCTCGCAAGACCTCATCAACACCCGCTCTACCACATTTCTTTAGGGGTTTTGAGATGCAGACACTCACCTGAATTCTGGAAAATCATCCAAGGAACTTTCCACCTTCATTGGTCCATGACTTCGACCGTTCATATATGTGATCCAATCCGGTGCAACAAAGAGTTGTTCAGGAGTTCATCAACCAGGAGATTACGACACTGAACCAATATTGAAACTTTGTCAAAAAATCAAAGATATTAGATCGAGTCATCTCTATTTTCGTTTTGTGCAGGGTTTGTAAAATTCAGGGCATCTGCTTCTTTAAATCATAACAATCTATGGTTTTGATTGAGAAGACTTTTGCCACAAGGCAAAACCGATTCTTTCTTTTCCAATTCTCAGAGTCTCCTCATCGAGTGAAAGCTTTAGGCTTGTGTTTTGATGTGATAAATCCATTTTCTCTACCAATCGCGCAATGTCATTAGGATCCATATTTTGTATTTGAGAGTTGTACCCAGAATCATGGAGAGTGAATTAGGTGAAAGAGACTTGCAACAAGCAAGAAGTCGTTTCGTACTAGGGTTTTCAGAAGAAACCCTAGGAGGGAGAAAAATGTATCTATTTTTATGACAAAATAAATTTTAATTGCAAATATATATTATCCTAAATTACATTATAAATTTTATTCTATTAGACGCAATTAAACATAAGATAAGACAATGAAATATGAAATGATAAATCGAAATATAAAGATAAAAAAAACTATTTTTGAAAACTCCAATTATTGTAGAAATCGAGTCAAACGTTAGATGATGCAAATATGTTGAAGCTCAGGTACAATAAGATGAAAAAGGCAAGGTTTTTCAAAAATTTTGCAATATTACAATTATCTGCGGAATTCACTGAAGTCATCATTATCATCTAAAGGCAACAAATTTAAGAGTGTGTACTAATAATTGCATATTCTGATACGAGCTAGCGCTATAATGAGTTCTCACTGTATATTTGAAACAAGGGAACCGATACCACACTATTAAAATCCACATAATCTCATATATTTGCCAGAGATTTGGCTTCACAGTTCTATTCATTCATCCCAATAAAATCATAGCTACTTCTTCTTGTGTTCAACTCAAGATCCATGGATGGACCTTCGCGTTTAACAGTCGTGTCGTTTATTTCTTGTCTACCTCCCATGTAACTTGGCTCACGAACCATTCCATCGACTCCATTTAGTTGTGCTGATCTGTCATTGACAACCCCATTTCCTTCATTTTCCTTAATGCCTCGCATGAAACTTGATAGAGCTAAGTTGAAACCAGAAAGTTGAGCTTTCGTGGACTCTAGACTACCAGGGTGATTCAAGTCGGCTGATAAGCTGCGCTCAGCTTTTTCTAGTATGGCTTGCAAGTACTTCCCTTGAGCCTCAATTCTAATTTGCAGTTTCTTCTGCACCTGTTGCATGAAAAGGAATGAAGTAATCCTAGGTTGTTTCATTTGACTTGTTATGTTGTTTGCCAGAATAAGAAATAGGATATATAGCATGTTGTGTCTCCACCCCCCGCCCCCAGGTTCAGCAGCCAAATCTGTTATGTCCATCTCCTTACAAACTTAACTGCAAAATATTTACACAATGAAAAGATCTGGACTATATCCAAAGTAGGTTTATTCCTTGTACGTAGACATACCTCAAGTTGTTCTTCAAGTATTTTCTGCACTCCAATCTGGCACTTTAGTGCTTCAGCAATGGGAATTTCTCTGTAAAGAATATCATCATTCACGTTAAGAAAATAATACCTAAAAATGTGTAAATGTAATCAATTTTGACCTACCCCTGATCATTGGTCATGCTTGATGAATTTGTACTTGCACTCGCACCATGCCAGTTTTGATATCCATGAGAAGTTTCTGCTGTGAATAAAGTATCAGAAATGCAAATCTCGAGGACAAGAACCGCCATTGTCATGTAACAGAGCAGGAGGCGAAAACCAACATGGACAACCAAAGGAAACACCATCTTAAAGTTTTAATTAGTAAGTTTCAGCATGTTAAAATATAACAAGTCCCTTCGTTCAGTAATTTTTTGGAGCCGGCACTTGCGCTGAGCCACTTACAAAAAGATAAAATGAAACAAAAACGATTGGAAAATAAGATTCTATTACGTTGAAGCACTATCTATCGACTCTTAGGCCACAAACCAATGAAGGGTGACTCTGCACTGTGAGCTCTACTAACAACTATTTTGCATCCTTTTTCACCTAATAAAAATGATTAACTCAGTTGTAATAAAAAATTAATCACACCGTCTCATAAGACCATCCACATCTCTTATGCAATCTGACATAGAACTTGGAGGGTATCGCAATATCTCTAACAAAACATCCAAAATGCTCTCTAAGAGGGCTTTGATTCTAAAAAAGAATTACACTAACCGAAAACCATAGCGAACTTACCATTGTCCTCTTTATCATGTTCACTAACTTGCTGTCTTTTTGCCTGTAGCTGTCCAAGTCTATATTTCTGCACTACCAAATATCGAAGATTATCCCTTTGTTTGTCGGATAAGAATATGAATTATACTGATTAAAAAGGATACGCTTTTAGGCTACAAGAACCAGTACCTGCAAATGGCTTTTTAAGTGATACAGTGTCAAGCCCTTCAATCCCATTACCCTCAGTACTGATTTGGGAGTTGCCTCTGCAAGTTCAAAACCATCAAACTTAAGACACAACATTGCAACTAATATACATAGTTTTGGGCTAATATCATGTTTTCATTTCATTTAATTTATATAAAGAGGAATCCGTGTTCTGATATAGGATTTCTTGAATATGTCGACTGTAAAAGTCCTCTTGACATGTGCACTAAACAATTTTTCCGATGATTCAATCATGGTAGATTAATAAAAAGACTTCTCATCCTAGGTCTAACACAAGCCAGACCATTCAGCGGATTATGCTAGAAGTTAATTCGTTTTCATAATTGGTAAGCTCAAATAATTATCAAATTGCTGGACAAATGATTTCTGTAGCCTCATAAATCATGTCTAACTCACAAACTTTGAATCAATATATATATTACACTATTGCCTTGTTTTGAAACAAAGTCGGCGATATAATGTGCAACAGAGTATTGAGAAACTCGGCGTGCTCACGTTATCTATCTGTGAGTAACCACACTTCATAACTTTCCATTTTTTTTTCAGTGAAAATATACAGGAAGGCGAGGGCCGAGTGGGTTAATAATTTTGCGGATCCCATGATCAGATCAATAAGTGTGTTTGTTTTTAGGAAACAAAACTTTACTCTTTGAAATATTTGCCTATATATATGATTCGAAAGAGTTATCCACAGTTCATCTTCTTTTATACAATTCTACAATGTGTAATCAAATCGTCAACACGACATCTTGAGCAAGAATAACAAGAAATGCGAGAGATACATGGGGAAATTTTTCACAAAGTTCAAGAACAAAGTTACCATAATCTATGAATCTACTCAAGGTCACAACCAAAAGAAAGAGAAAATAAAGAAACCAATGACTCACTGTCAGGGCCACCAAGCCTAGTGACAGCATCCACAAAACGATCATGCAAATCAGGAGTCCATCGCAGCCGTGGCCTTGAATCTCTTAGTCCACCACCTCTGCCTTCGCAGCTGTATATTCCCTCCATCGCCACCACATACACGCGGAAAACACTTCAGAACTCTCTCCCTCTGCCACTTTTTCTTCAAGCCAACCTTCACTTTTGAAACAAAGAAATAGAAAAATAGTCGAGAAAGGAAAGTAGCAAATTAAATAAAACCGAGAATTTATCGAATCCGTCGCTGCATAATGTCAAAAAAGGATTCAATAGTGTACGAGCAGCAAAAAGCAAAGATCGAACTTTCCAATAAATCAATCAACAACTACACCAAAACCCATGAATTATTTTTACTGTTCTCATGGTCACTTGTCATTCTTTTTCTGTTTTTTTGGAAAGGTGTTCTGTTCACTTATCATTCATTACACAAATTATTTACTCACAGTTCACGCACTGATGTAACAGATATGCATGTACATACATTTGGATTTATCCGATTCTGCCGTTTGTTTGTGGGGATGCGAAGTGGGAATCTGCAAATAGAAAAGAACATGGCGAGGAAAATTCGGCGACGAATCTGAGGAAAGATGAGTGCCGGATGCTTAGTTTCTTGATCCTGTAATAGCGGGAGTACGAAAGGTAGAGCTTTCGGACCGTCAGATTGTTGAAATCTTTAACTTTCCGGGTTTTGTTGGGAGTTGACGGTTGCGATTCAGAGTTGGGGAAGGTGGATAACAGGGGAAAGTTGCCACGTGGGAGCCAGCGTGGAATATTCTGCGTCTGAAGTGGAGACAGGAATATTCCGGAAGATCACGTGCCACGTCTTTCAAACTGGGGGCTCCCTCTTCAATTGACAGGTGATATAATCAGATTGTGAGTGCCTCATTGTTATATTAGCCACCGTTTTTTTTGGGTAAAAAAATAATGAAATTGTGTGGTTAAGTGTGTGTGAACGAGAGTAGTATTAAGAAAGATGATCTATAAGAAAGTTTTCATGCGTCAAGCAGCTGATATTGCGGAGCTTGATTTGGTTAGCTAAGTAGGCCATAAAAGAGTTACACCAGATCTTAACATGTAATATTGTCTCTGCTGAGAACGGAGTCGACAGTAGAGAAATGGTAAGACTGATCTCTAAAAGATATGAGACAGCACCACACGCACCCCCGGACTAATGATCCTAACAGCCCGGCCCATTAACACCCAAGTAGATGCACTCAGTGCTGCTACAAGTATAAGGAAATAAAGTTGAGCTTTGACTAACAGTTATAGCTTTTGGCCTAGTAATAAACGCTCGGTCCTAACATAAATGATTTCTTTAAATTGTTTTAAAATAAAATATATAAAATTTTTAAATTAAAATGACAAGAATAAAATAAAATATAAAGGAAATTATTATTGTAATTTAATTAAATCATATACCTAATTTGATAGATAAATGATATTTCAGATAAATCCAAAATTACATCATCTTATATTATATATAGTAAAAGATGATACATTTTAATATATATTAAATAAATTTTTTTGTAAGGATTTATTTTATTTTTAAATAATTTAGTTTGTTGCAGGATGGATGAATTGAGAATGAATTTCTAATTCTTTATCTTGTCTGGATGAAAAAAAATCATGTAGATTTCAAATCCATTTTATATCAAATTATGCAGTTACAATACTTATTTTTATGGATTTCAAATAATCCTAAGATATGTATCATTTGAAATCGACATCTATATATATATATATATGTATATATATATATGTGTATATATATATATATGTATTTACACTAGGTTTAGATATTTGGTAAGACTTAAAATGAGATTTTTAAGTTTAGTATCAATGTTTTCAAGGTTTATTATTAGTTGTTTTTGTAAATATTTTTCTAATTTATTTAATTGTTTTCCTATGATATTTAAATTAACATTTGTGATTGTATTTTGTGTTATAATATTTTTTATGTGACCTTATCATTTTCTCTTGGATTTTTTTTTATTGGAATAACTTCTATTTGTTGATTTTGTATATTTATTTTNTTTATTTTGTGTTATAATATTTTTTATGTGACCTTATCATTTTCTCCTGGATTCTTTTTATTGGAATAACTTCTATTTGTTGATTTTGTATATTTATTTTAATTGCTTGTAAAGGAGGATATTAGATTGGATTATCCTAGTATCAGTAATTGTTTGCCATTTTTATGTTTTATTTCTTATTATAACAGGATTTACACTTTTAGAAAATGGATATTTCAATGAATATTGAGAAGTATATATTTCAAATCAGTCAAAAAATAGAATATGTATTTTATTTGTATCTACAAATTCATAGAATTTTTCTTGAATAAAATTTCTAGAATCTATAAAGTGTTGGAAAAAACCATAATCTTTTTTCTAGATTATGTTTGACATAAAAATCATCATGCAAAAATTACACTTTTTCAAAATAAAAAATAAATATTTGTTCTATTTTTCAGTTATGGAAAAAAAAAAAATTTGATTGACAAAATAACTTGTTCGTATAATAGGGTTGATATCTCAATAGCAATTAGCATAGTATGACAGTAAGCTCTCATTTCCTACACAATCATTTCTAAAGTTACTTTTTATATGTATATTACCTCAAAGATAATAAAATAAATAACCTTCCACTTACACACAAAATAGACAGATTTATGATCCCTCATTGAATATATTCGGATAACGTCTAGTTCAATAGTTGATGGATGATTATTTATTGAATGATAAAATCCATTTTGATTCAAGGGAATAAAATATAATTAATTATTAATCACACACACTATAAACATATTATATATCACGTAATTTCCGTTCATCTTCCCTACACTTGTATTTGACATTCATCTCCTTTGATATGTCATAAATTTTTACACTTTTTAAGAGAAATAAGGGTCAGATGTATAAAATATAGAAGAAAATGAATACAAATAACTAATTATAAATTTATCTTTTTTTTTTTGTTTTCTTTCCTTCTCTGTCTCTTATTTTTTAGTATTTTCAGCACAAAATAAGAGACATAATTAGGGGCCAGCTAAGTAAACTTCTCTTATATGTCAAACTTGAACGTCACTCGTTCAAAAAGTGAACAAAATAGCATACAACACTTTTCCCAATCAATAACATAATCTACGCCTAGTATTTATCAACAAATATAATATGCTATTTTTTTTATCATCTCCCCTAGGGGAGTGTAGTCTAAGCATGACTCTTTAACACATCACATCCCCCCAAAGGCTTCAAAATTGCCCACGGAAAAATCAAAATCCACCCTCCTCCATGGGACGAGCATAATTATTGATTCAAACCCATGATTGTGCTCCAAGATGCTGGTCTTTTGAGTTATGGTCTGATATTCAAGACAGTTCTACTTACACTAGACAGCCTTTGAAACCTTTTCTCAGCGCAGCTTCATCCAAATTCTTTCCTATGAAGACGAGTTTGTTTATCCTTTTCTCGTCTGGCTCCCAATCCTTCCCTGGGCAGCCATCGAAAATAGAATGCACCGCCTGAAAATATTTGAAGAAACAAAGATAATGACATAGATGACTTTAAGTTCATATGAATTAACCAATTGTGTTGTTTATGTATTGGTCTGATCGTGAATATAACCTGGAAAACATAACGTTGCTCAGAGTCGGTCACTGATAATATTCCTTTCATTCGGTAGAGGTCATCGCCTTTCTCTTCTACCAGTCGTTCAAGCCAGTCATCAAACTAAATCACCACATTAAATAAAACTTGGAAGCTAGAAAATTCAATATGTAATAATGCAGCATAATCTGGATTCTTTATAAAAAGCTATAAGTACTATTTCACACTGCAATGATTCAAGTGTCGTTCTGTTAGTAGTCGCACGAATCTTGGCCAATTTTAGTTCGAGGCGCATAGACAAATGTAGTCTTGGGATAACATTAGAAACAAGTGAAGCACTTACATAATCAAGATCTAAGGTTCCCTCGGAAACAATACTGACACTGGAAACAGCAGAGTCATGAATGTGATGATTGTGATGATGATGATGTTCTGTTGAAAGAAAAAAAGTTGCACAAGTTATAATAATGCAATCAGCGGAGAGGGTAATAATATTTTTAAGAATTGAACCTAATTCCATCGAAACATACCCAACATAGCAATGCAAAATTTTATGAAATGAATTTTACATGTTTTTTATTCTCGTATCATAGATTCTCACATAAAAATTGCAGATTCCAAACGGACATAACAAGTTCAAATAACACATACACAGATTTTAGTATAAAAATATTACTACAAACATCCAGGGTGTGAATATTATTGTGAGAAATTAAAATCATTTTTAGAGGACGGCAATAAAAACAAAGAGGTCGTAAAAGTAGCTTTCTTGTTTTGTCTACTTTTTTCACAAGTTTTCCTTTTCTTTTGAACTTCTAAAAGTAAATGACAGGAATGAAGAAAGAAAACTCATTAATAACACCAAGTTATGGAACAAACCACCGTGTCCATGTTCATGTTGATGAGAACAATGAGAATCATCTGGTTTGATTTCAGATTCAATTCTGCAAACAAGATAAATTTTTAAACGTCAGCGAAATGATTGATTACCATAACTGATGAAAAAAGTCAATGCCTCGTTCAAGAAAGATACAAAAGCTAAGGGAAAAAGAAGGCACTGTGCAGATTTATTATCTATGAAAAAAATTACCTGTCAAGATCATAACCTCCCACCCCGAGAACAAAGTCCATGTCAACTACACCATATTTAGCAAGTTTAATTTGTGCCATTCCATTGATATGCTGAAAAGTTGAACAAAATCATGCTTGAAGAATCAAACAAAAAAAAACTGTTACAATTCATAGAAAATCTAAAAACAAATGAAAAATTACCATAATTTTAATTGTCCGCTTTCAATTATTAGTTTCATTTACACATCAAACCATGAAAGACGATAACCAAGAAGAAGGAGCTGAATTAAAGAATAACAGGTCCTTGAGAAAAGTTGAAAGCATTGTGAAGTTTTAGCTTAGAACAGGCCATTAATCTTCAAAAAAAAATTCTTCCATATCAGATTCTGTAAAGATTAGTTGATATATGCCGACCAATCCTGAAAACTCAATTTTGCTTGAGGATAAAAATCACTTACCTTAATCCTCCTTGTCACTTCCTCCACATCAGCATCACTCGCCAAATCTATCTGTCAACATCATCAACTGAATAGCATAAGGATAAAACCAAGAATTTATCAGGTCTTTCATTATCAGTAGCTATGCTGGTGAAGAAAGAATTTAGCTATGTTGAAATTAACAGTACACTATACAGACCTTGTTCAAGATAATACGATCTGCATAAGCAATTTGTTCCACAGCCTCGTTCACCACAAACCTTGGTTTTACTTCATTCAAATGTTTCATGGCATTCACAGAGTCAACTAGAGTAACGACTCCATCGAGTTTTACATTCTGTGAAAGCAGCTCATCACTACAAAATGTTTCAATAACAGGACCAGGTTTTGCAAGACCTGTACAGCAAGATCCATCAATTAACAGCCTAATTATATCGATTACAATTGAGGCATAATGTCAAACAATAGCTCTTGTATAAACTGAGACTAATCTTTTGACATATCAATCAGCCTAGGTTATCAAAATCTTAATGCTTACCTAACATGACACATGAAAAAATCATAGAAAGACAAAGGAAACCAACGAGAAACAATAGCAATCCAGATAGGGGCATTTAGGACAACTCTTTCATTTAGCACAACTTCATTCCGCTCGGGCCTCTCTTTGTTCGTGCTTTGGTTAGACCATCAACTTCACCATGTGCAAGGATATATATGTATCAAAATCATTACAGTTCGACATTTACAGTTACAGACCTGTTGTTTCTATCACAATGTGGTCGAATTTGTCTCGCTTCTTCCTAACCAACTCCACAAGCATTTTGACAAGATCCCCACGTACAGTACAGCAGAGACAACCATTATTTACCATAATAATATCCTCGTTAGATGATGAATGACTGGCTACTAATGAACTATCAATATCAACTTCACCAAACTGCATCCAAAATTACACAAAATTAAAAGCAGCAAAGTGGGTACTACAACATACTATAAAATTGATATAACATTCTAAATATCTCCTTCAGAACAAGTTTCCAAGCATGGGATTGCTAAACAACAAAGACAAGTTCTTAGAAACACTTGTTTCCTGCCAATTAAATTTCTAAAATTTTAGAGCTTGTTTAACAGCAATCACTCATAATTTCATGGAACTTCCAATTGTTTCTCAAACTCAGAGGGAAAGGAAAAAAAGAAGATGCAGTGAATATGGATACTTGATCCATTACTTCCTCGTTGTATAATAATACATGGTTTAAGAATTCTGATATGAAAATAATATAAATCTTAATCATATACTAGACTGCTATAGCACACAAAAAAAAGTTATTGGCGCACCTCATTTTCAATCACCGCAATCCGCTTACCATGCTGAGACGTCAATATATGATTCAAAAGGGTAGTCTGCCAGTATGCAAACAACAGAAAATTTATATCCATAATATATAAGCTGAAAAAAATTAATACACAAGCGCATAGGCTTAGCTTAAGGTAACCAACCCTAGTATACTTACTAGTGATTCATTCAAAGCATGAACACCAACATCTAGTGAAAACATACTAAACTTCCTCAAATGTAAGTCCACGGATTTTAATCACAGTTAAGAAAACCTCCAATTCAAACAATATCCTACGAACCCAATAAAACAAATAAAAATCGAATCTTTATAGCCAGAAAAAAAAGTAACCCATTTGCTTCAGAACAACATAGATTAATTCTTTCTTAATTCAATCTACGGAAACGATACATGCTTGACAACAGAGAATAGTCCATCTACCTTTCCAGAGCCCAGAAAACCGGTGATTATGGTGGCAGGAATTCGACTATCGAGATTCAACGCAGCAGCGACAGATGAATTCAGATCTTGGGTGATGAGCTCAGACGCATCGGTGGAGAAGTTTCTTCCACGGAAATTTACTCCAGATCGGGAGTAGGATTCCAGGTGAAGAAGAGAATGGAGAGCCGTTACCAAAGAATGCTTAAAACGACATTGGAATAGGGAGCGGGAGAAGGTTCGGGACGTCGTTTTGTAGAGCAAACATGTAAGAGCAGTAGCCATTGAATTTTGACGGAGAAATCTTGAAGGGAGCTCCAAAGCTTTAAACCCTAAACTAGAGGTTTTACGAGCCTGAAGAGCGTGACCAGCACGCGCATTAAAATTTAAATAAGTTCTAACAAAAATAAAATAAAAATTGTCAACGGCAATTAATTATTAATTAAAGTAGGAAAATGTGACACAAATTAAATATGAACCCATGTTTCAAAAAATGAAAAAAAAATTGATTTTGGATTTTATAAATGAGTATGTCTGTTGTGAGACGGTCTCACGAATCTTTATAATCAATCCTATCGATATTCACAATAAAAAATAATACTTTTAACATAAAAAATAATATTTTTTCATGGATGACCAAATAAGAAATCTGTCTCACAAAATAGTCTCACACAAAATTTTGCTTTTATAAATTTATATATGGATTATGGAAAGATTGGACGGGATTTTATGAAACTAATTGAAAGATTTTCAAAATTGGTTGGATTTATTGGAGATTTTTATAAAAGGAGGATAAAATATGCAGAAAGTTGGAAATTAAGAAAAGTTGATTTTGTTTTTTTATTTAACTTATACAATTATAACAAATATTAAAGACAATATTCAAACATCATCAATAATACATTTGCAACAAAATATATAATTCTATGTAATGAATTATTCATATAAATCCTAATTTTTCGAAAAAGAATAATTCATATAAATCTTACAAACATATTAATTGGATATAGACAATATGAAATCAACAAAAGAGACGAGAAAAATTAAAAAAAATAAATAAATAGATATATAGAAACCCAAACAGGTTAGATATGATATCACATATCATCTACAACTCAACCCATAGATATCCTGGTACAAAAGTTGTCGAACTGGTTGAGTTCGGACAAGATGCCCATTCTAACCATGCTAATCGACACCCCCGGGAACTCATAGTTGAAATGAGAACGGCCAATCGGTCCGGCCATCTTCGTCGTCGTAATGATTCAAGTTTGGGTTTCCCTTCCCCTAATGTTTAAAAAAAATAGCACTTAAAATAGCCCCAACAGTTTTGTTTCATTTTTAATCACATACATCAATCAGATATGATAAACAATATTTATTTACCAAATAAAATCCAACGAAAAGACCATTTCTAGAACCACACTGTACTTGCTCGACTCTTTTTACAAGGTAGCATGCTTAGTACACACACATGGCGAAAGATTGCATGATTAAAATATTTTTCAAAATTAAACATTATAGAGCATGAACCAGATAAAAGACATGGAACATGAATAAAACAATTTGCTGAGCTACCAAAAGTACGCAACACAAAAAGTGCCCTCTTCTGATTTTCTTTTTTCGTTTGAAATAGACGGAAACGAGAAAAAGAGACGAAAATTTACAGTAGTATGCCAAAAAAAGAAAAAAAGTAATTGGACCGGTTGTATCACTCGATACCCTTCTCAACTTGTCACCTAGACGGGGTTTCAGATGGCTGGCTATTTAAAGCAGAACTAGAAGGAATAGAAGGTAAAGCCCCGTTATCTTGAGGGGTCGATCCACCCCACTTCGTCTCTGCATCTGAAGGTTCAATGACATGAACCGCACCATCGCTCATGCCAAGTGCAAACTGATTCGGATCTGATGGATGAGCTGCTATAACCACTGGGAAGGCAATGTTGTTGCTGCACAAGAAAAGTTTTTCCCCAAACAAGTGAGAAGTAGACCGTGAAATCACATTGAGAAGTGGATGATATTCAATAGAAGAGGAATTAATAAACTAAAGGTTGCACCGTTGCAGCCAGCATTACTGATAGAGATGGTAAATTTTCAAAGGAAACTTTCTCCAACATCAAATTCGACCTACGAGCTCAAGCTTTTCGAGGAAAATGGTTTCCGACATAATATCAGAGCAAGTATTTCACAAGTCCAAAACCATAGGTGCATAATCCCCTGTATATTTTATTAAGTGGATTTATGAGCTTATTCATGAACCTTTGAAACTTGCCTCGTGCCTAATTCCCAGATTTACAGCTTACATGCAAGTGAGTGCACTAAAATATGAGGTCATTGCTAGGCCACCTCCCATGATTATGGAAAAGTTACTTCTAACAACACAATATGTAAACTGTGTGTTAGTCGTCATTGTAAGAGAGTGGTGCATGGGGTGGAGTGAGCAACCATGATGATAAAAAGAAACATTTCAATTAGTCTCTCTCAAGAATCTCACAAGTTTCTATCCACTCGCATACCTGGAAACTGATGAAGATAAGTAAGCAGTTGGTGCTATCTGGCATCGAAGGCTTAAACTGTCCGCATCAAAGAGTCCAACAGCACCATCACAAAATCCAGAGATAATCATCATGCCGTCGCACGAGTATATGGCACTTGAAATACCAGCAGAAAGAGTGTCCCTCGGGTACCACTACCATTAAAGTATAACTATATCAATAAATAATATTTTTGGGAGACATAGAAACTAGATTAACACGGAGGACTATTCATGGTCATAACTCCAACTATATTGCATGATGGAGTGACTAAATTACTCTTTTCCTCCCAAAATACTGAAATCTCACATTGGACAAGAAGTTTGAAGACCTACAACAGTAGATAAACAAGTGGGATAGTCTTGGCCTACTTCTAATTCACTAATTCAAAGCAATATGATACACTCACCGATCGTGAACATTCCAGTTGAGCATCATAAATAGCGATTTGGCTTTCATGAACAACCAGAAGATGAGATTGATTATTGTGGAACTGAACTCTCGTTTCTCCGACAAGAGGAGAGGGATGCCCAGGAGGCGCCTGTATGGGCCGTGATTTCTTCTTCTCCCATCCATCCATGCTCCAGACACACAACTGCATTCATAATAGTTAGAAAAAATTACCACAAAAAAATCATCAAGCATCATAAAAACTCCAAAATGTTCCAACGTGAAAAAGTGTGGATAAAGATTAAAAAAATCTCTACAACGGTAGACTTGCCTGTGCATCAGCTCCAGATGATACCAATATGTTCAAACTCTGCGAAAATGCAAGCCCTGAAATTCGTTTTTGGTGACCCTTCAGCTTGGTTTTGACCTATTGCGTAAAGTGAAAATAATGAGCACCCAACATATCAACTAAAAAAGTGACCCAATTCATAAAAGTCATAAAAATTGATCACATGGAGGACCAACAGCTTGCGAACCTTCCGTTTAGAACAATAGCAAATAGATTATTATTCTATCGAACTAAAGGCAATTTATGTCATTATTGATATCATCATTTATGCTGAAAATAAAGAGAGAATTAACTCAAAAAATGTTCTCATTCTTTTGAAAATGCAAGACCGTGAATATTTTTTGCTCCCGCGGTCCACCAAAAACACAACCACCATAAAAACATAGGTTCATCAAACTGAAATAGAGACATGGTTCTGATCATAGGTAAACAGAAAAGCTTACCTCATCAACCCGGACATTGTATATTTGTATGGTAGAGTCTTCCATCCCAATAGCAATTATGTTGTTATCCTGGGGATGAAATGCAAGATAAGTTGCTGCAGGAGGCGGTGGCATGAATGTCGTCATGACCTGAGCAGAATTAAATAATCATTAAATGTTCTAAACACAAAGATATATAAAACGAAAATTGAAGTGTAAAAGGTTTTGAGCTGAAAATGTTGACAAACCTTAAAGGTCATCATGTTGAACAAGGAGACTTTCCCCCCTGAGGCTGACATAACATAAGAATCATTTTTTGACAAGGCAATACAGGAAACTGAGTCTTCTGTAGTTTTGACATCACTTATGTCATTAGACATGAGAGCCCCATTAGAAGGCTGCCACAGTTGTGGCACACTAGAGGCAGAAGACTGAAAATGATATATCAAAGGGTTACAAGAACTGCATAATACAATTAAATCATGTTGAATAGAATTCTCAAGTTTAACCTTTCCAGATGGGTTTCGCTCATTGCGTGGCCACTTCCACAACTTATGAACAGCATTGGTAGCCAGCGCAAGCAGAGCTAGACCAGAATTCGTGTACAGCAACCGCACAACCTGCAGGACATGGAGCTGGTTACATATGAAATGGAAGGATACACAAATTTAAAAGTCAAAGGTAGGTATAAGGTATAGAGATGAGTGGAAGTAGTTTCAAGAATAACGAATATAGCATGCATTAAGCAACTCAACACTTACAACAACTACAGGCAATGTATTAATTCAACATAGATAATGATAAAGACTTTTCCTCATTATTATATACTTCCTTCCATCAGAGTACGACGAATCTTCCACATAACATACCTTGCTAGCAGCCAGTGGATCAGGAAGCTTCAAAGTCTTGACCTGAGATGAATCAGCTATCTCTGGGAACTTCCAACTTTTAACTTTGTCACCAGTATCAAGAATCCGTGGTTTTACATCAGCCGCCCTGCTACTTTCTACAGTGGCCTGTGATTTTTCAAATGGAATGAGCAAATCAGAGCACGGTACGAAGATGTAATGAAATTTCAATTCGGATTCAAAAGTTATCAATAGACAGTACACTAAAATGAAAATAAGAGCATTAGTGTATTACCATATTGCCAAGGGACATTGGTTGTTGAGTTCTATCGGTACGTTCCAGGATGGGCGATATTGAAGCAGAAACATTAGGAATGGGACCTAACGAACCAGCAATTGCAGGCTGCAAAAGAAGTTGCACGTGAGGACTTAAAACTAAAAATATAAAACATCTGAAGAATGGTACAAGAGAAAATAGAAAATACTTTCACATTCACTGCTTCTGAAAAACCACGAGGCCCGTCAAACACTCTGGTTTCGAGCATCCTCAACAAGCGTTGCCCATCACTATTTGCCAAAATCTTAATTCCATTGTCACTTGTTGTAACTGCCAGCAATGAGCCTTCCTTATTAAATCTTAACCTAGGGCTTGCCTACAAGGAAAATGTCATCCATAGCAACTTCAGGACTATCTGGTTTCGCAGAGCATATCATATGCTGTATGGACATCAAGGTTAATTTCTAAAAATACTAACAGGCAGTCCACCATCGCCATCCGTACAAGTAAGCGTGTTGGTGTTGTCCATGTCCCAAAATTTTATCTGAAATTCATCCCCCGCGGCTAAGAAACGGTTCCTTGTTGTGTCAAACTGCACAACACCCAAAGAACGCTTCCGAAAACCAGAGTATGTTCTCTTGATAGCTCCTTCACTCTCATTCCACTCAACGAGGTGAGATTCACCATCTTTGCTTGTTCCACAAGAGAAGAGTCTGAAAGGAATAGATATAAATAATTGATCAAATCTGAGTAATCAGATGCCCAATAACATCCATACAAAAAGTATCACCATATATTAAAACCTAATTACAGTGCACAAATTGCAATTCCCACTCAGTTTATAATTTGCAATTCCCACTTCTTTTATTTCTTCGAAACAGTATCAAGCTTAACAGTTGGATTATCTCACATTTACCAGCAACAGAATGCAAGAGTTGATTATTTTGTCTTGTATTTCCCCATCGTCCCATGGTACTTGCTAAAAGATCATACGAGCATTGCTTTCTAGGTTACAACTCTTCTCATCTTCAAATCCAAGCCAAGACCAACTTCGGGTGCTGGTGGATTTCGATTGAGTATGTCCTGCTAGCAGGGAGGATTTTCTTTTACTCGCATATATGGCTAAAAGGTGATATACTTTGTTTAGCAGGGTTACCCCGGCTGGTAGACAATCGACTTCAAAAAATTTCAGCGACTCCAAAGCATTCCCAACTTGCACAAGCCTAACTACGAAGATGGATAAACTGACCACATATAATGATTTCATGTCTTCACATGATTATTTCAATATCTTGGTGCCTGCTAAGCCAGCAGCATACCTGGAGCTCAGCCAATTCTAGTTCTAGATTTTCATATTCTTAAATTTTCTGGCATGTTAAAAAGTGAAATAACAATGGTCATAAAGGAGGTAAAATATATTCTAGTTGTAGAAATGTACAATTACGAAAGCTAAATTTTTCAGTCATGACAATATGCTAAAACGATCAAAACGGGATTTTATTGCACCTGGTTCCATCAGCGCTATATGCCATTGTTGTGCACCAAAGTCCAGGGGCATCGTAATCTACTCTTGATCCCAAGGAATCATAAAGCCATGCCTTTATTTTCCCATCAATAGCAGTAGAAAATATGAACTGCAGGTTGAATAGATTCAGATCACCCCCTCTAATGTATTCAAATGAAATAGTGTAAATGAAGATCATTAAGCAAATAGTAGAAGACCTTAGCATGAAAGAAAAGAGATAGCAATGACTATTAATGTACCTGAAAATTCTCTTTATAGCAATAACTATTAATGTACCTGAATATTCTCTTTGTAGTGAGGACAGACAGAATACACAGGAGCTTCATGGCCTTCAAATGTATACTGCCTGCGACCAGCAACAGCATCCCACACCTGTAACACAACAGCCGTGTAAACTTTCAAGTTACACAGAGTAAGACTTTGTCGAGTTTCATAAAGCCGATACCTTAATTGTCTTGTCATCCCCACATGTAACTATGCACAGCTGCTTATTGGGATGTGCAAAGGCAATATCATTAACACCACCAATATGAGCATCAATCTACAGTTTCAAAAATGTCATCACCACTTGAAAATGTGTTTATAAGGGAGATACAAAGAGAGATTTAAGTATCCTCACTTCTAAGTGTTGTCTCAACTCTCCAGCTGGATTATAAGTATATATCTGAACAATGTGTTTGGAGAAAGCAACACCTTAAAAAAGTAAAAATTTTTAAAAAAAATCAGTAACTTCTAAACCAAGTCAAGAAGTCAAAATTTTAAGTACAGTCTCGAAACACCGTGGGTTTTTTTACCTAGTATAGATCCATCTGGGCCCCATACACATCTATTGACTGATATGGTAGCATCTTTAACCAAAGTTGTCTGAACAGCAGCATTAAAGTTTATATCAGTTTGACAACATTAAAATGGATAAGAACCTGAAAGATAGAGGTCCCAATTTTCAAAACAAAAGAGCTAAGCATTAAAAGTTTTGTGGATACTCACTTGGAATGGCATTGAACAAGCTGATATGTCCCAAACCTTAAACGTTTTAAGTGCTAACCTTTCTCGGGACCCAACTTCCCATATGCTAATATCACCGACATTTGTTCCAACTACAACGCAGAGAGGAGTTGGCACAAGTTCAAAAACACTCCAAGTTGCACAGTACTAACTTTATGTTTATATGCTTGCAGAGAGACATGACAATAAATGACATTTTAGACAGTGCTAAATCGAAGCCATCAAAGTGAAAATATAAAACAAAAATGGATTCTGTCAAGCATGCAAAAGCTATATCAAAAAGAGAAATGATCAACCTAGAAGAACAGTCTGTTGTTGTGGATGGAAGTCCATGCTCATGACATTAGATCCTTGGTTAAGGTTCCGCACAACAGTTTTGGGAAGGTCATCCGGTGAATATATGTTTGAAGGATGAGAAGATCCAGAAAACGAAACCTACAAAACAAAAAGAAAGAATGAAATTACAGAAGTGTCTTACAGTATCCAAACTAGGTGGCTACAATGACGGGGAAACAGGAAAAGGCAATATAACATTATTAATGGATTAAACTATTTTCTCCAAACCTCATCAGGTTGCCCAGACCGAAAGCGTTTCATCAAATGTTCAGAGTCAGCTGTCTGATAATCCATTCCATGACCACCTGGAGGAGCCCTCGGATGTTTCAAAAATGCGGCTGCAAATAACGGGGGATAGAACACATTTCATCAAATCATTAAATTTAAGACAATTTCCTTTATTGCAGATAACTAACCAGAACTAGGTGCCTGAACAAGACCAGGAGGTGCTGCTGCAACAGCATGAGCAACGGACAGGTTAGCATTTGACATCCAGCCCGCAATAGCACTTGGGGAAGGAGAAACAACTGGTTGGAAAGGCTGCCAAACGAAAGTAAGAAATTATGAGCTGCCAGGGAGTATTATATCATTTCAGAAAAATAAACCACACGACTTACACCATGGCCTCCAAGAGGTGGAAAAACACCAGGTTTAGGAATTGGTCCAGCGAGAGGGTTGTTAGCAGGAGGGGGGCCACGTGTGCCATTACTTGAAGCACAAGTATGATCTGAAAAGAGTGTTTTAATATCCGGATTTGGACGTGGATTCTTGCAAAGCTGATGTTGCCAGTTAAGACTGAAATTTGAAGAGAACAAAATGACATTCTTACAACATTTAAGCCACTTAGCAGCAAAATCAGATATGCATATTTGAATATCAGTACATACCTTTGGTTTATCAGTGTTCTTAATCTTGAAGCCTTAAAGGAAGGAAATGTGAGCTTGTCCCGAAACAATGGGTTAGCCTCTATTAGCTTTTTCAGTTCAATCAGCATGATGTTTCTTGCAGATTTTGAATCCCCATATTTGGAGAGCTGCTCGTTCTGCCTATAAAATTATAGGAGTAATAGAACAGTATTACTAGAGACATGGAAAACAGAAGTAGAGCTAGCAAGCAAGTTTTACCTAAAATTGTCAAGGGTCAATAACTGAGTGATCTCTTTAAAAAGATCTTCGTTGAATGACGCAAAGACCTTGAGATCCCTCACAAGAATCTCAACAGCTTTTGCTCGATCTTGTCTGCAAATTATTGGATGTATTTATTTTAAATATAAAAATTTATCAACAAGCGTGAGTGGATACAAAAGATATCATAAATGGTTTTGGAATAAAATGTACCTATCAAGAGCTTCGAGATACTTCTGTTTTCTAATTTCAAAGAAAATTTTCATTGAATAACGATTATCCTCAACTTTCGTGAATCCACTTAAATATCTCTCAACTTCTTCCCATTCACCTGCTTGAACTTGGTCCTCAAAATACTTCATATTGAAGAAAAAACCAGATTCTTGCTCCAACCTAAGAGGAGTAAATGAACAACTCCAAAGATTAATTCTCCTCGACCAAAAAGTAATATAATTTTTTAAGAAACAGTCAATTTCACATTTTCCTCAGTCAACAATTAGTGGTTCATGTCATGGAAATAAAGAGTGGGTGTAGAAGAGGTTTCTGCTTTAGTAAAAAGTCAGAAGATGCTGATGCATCACATTCAAACACCCATATGAACAGGTCTGTTCTCTATCTTAAATCCAGAGGTATTGCACTGAAAACTGAAAAAATAAAAATCATAGCCGAGATCTAAGGCAAGGTTCCCAGTGAATTCGTTGCATTTCATAGAGCGGTTTCTAATGAATTCATTGCATTACAGACAAATTCAAAAGTGACAGCTTCTTCCATACGTTAAATATGTATACATCTAAGGCATGAACCAACAAAATAACTTACTTATGCACTGTCTCCTTGAACTTCTCTTCATCCAAGAACTGCAGTATTAAGAAAACCAGTTCTCGACTCAAGGACGACATAGTGACGCCTCCCGGTACCCCCAACCACTCCAGCGCAAATCTCCACTAGTGACCCCTAACGATTAAAATAGAAAGGAAACCCGTACACCTCCTATTCTATCAACTAACAGACAAGGTATACCATTTTTCTCTCACAAACACAATTAATTTTCCACGAGCCACGTTATCCAAATCTCAGAACGCGCTAGATATAAGAAACAATGTATTTAAAGACAGGAAAATCAAATTTCTAAAATAAAAAGAAAACATAACGTGCTGGTATATTTCAGTAACAACTCAAAATAAGGCAGAACAAATCTTCTTCTGCCTTCACTGCCAAAATGCTGGAGGCAAGAACTGCTCTATCCAAATACCTACAAGAAAAAACACAACAATAATCTAAACTTTAGAAATCACCCCCACCACAGAGTTGGAAGCTCCAACTCCCTAGCAAAATGAACCTTCCACGACGGCAAAAAAGACAAAACAAAAATTCAAACAAGCCCACCTCACTTTCTCCTCAAAAATTCCGTCTTCCACTCAAGACCAAAGAAAATTTAAACCAATCGCACGGTCCCCAGATCTGAGCACACATTCTAGTGAATAAAAAAGACAGACTCACTCCCAATGGCTCAGAATTCAACCATGCACAAAGCTAGGGTTTTTCTTGAAAGAAAGACGCCTCCTTTTCTCACTCTTTCCTTTGCCGCACAGTACTTGCCTCCTCTGTACTTGTTCCCCTCTCTCCCCCCCAATTCTAATTATGTAATCATGCGTAAATCTAAACGTGGGTTCTGGAATGGAAAACGCTTGCTATGTTGACCGTGGAGTATATATATAGTGTGTGTGTAGGGATTTATGTGCATTAATGTTTACTACCTGTCGCTCAGCCACAAATGATTCCCCATACATTTAATATTTGCTAAGGTAAGATTTTGGTGTTTTTAGGTGAGTTTGCCTCAAATAGTAGGAAGAACGAGACGTCAATCGATTTAAAAAAATGAGATTGTCGTTTCAATTTTACGAGATAGATTTTCTATTTGAGTTGAGTTATGAAAAAGTATTATTTTTTTTACTTCAAATATGAATCGGGCCAACCCGTCTCACAAGAGATCTATTATAATCGATTATATTTCATTTGACATTTGAATTGAGGGCAAAAACTTGTGTGAGACGGTCTCACGGGTCGTTTTTTGTGAGACAGATCTTTTATTTGGGTCATCCATGAAAAAGTATTATTTTTATGCTAAGAGTATTACTTTTTATTGTAAATATCGGTAGAGTTGACCCATCTCACAGATAAATATTCATGAGACCGTCTCACAAGAGACATACTCTGAATTGAGTTATACCAATGATTAAAGTTATAATTCATTATATTATTTATATAAACGGATTTTGTTGGGGAAAAATCCGTATGAACCACAAAATTCATCATGCTAAATCATTAAGAATTTGACTAAAACTTAAGCGGAAGCGTACCTGAAGTCATAATCTTGAATTCTTTAGCTGTCATGATCTTTCAGATCTATGCGTCTTTTCCTTGAGAGAATCTTTTAATTTTCTCTTCTGAACTATTTTATTAATGAGTGAGATGATAAGGACCGTGATTGTGCGCGATCTGGGAACCATAATTTATATATAGATCATGTTTATCATTATATTCTGATATTTTTATTTTAGTTCATCATAAAAACAGAAATTACATGTATTTCTCTGTACGTTAAAGGTCAACAACCTATTAGATACATTAAATTTCAATAGCCAAAACTTTAATGGATCACTTTAATTTTTTGCTTAACTTAATAAACAACACATAATTATTCACATATGAGCTTATATAAATAAAATTGATATAACAATCTCTCACTTATGCTATATGTGTAATATTATAATTATGTTTGTGAAAATAACCTTATGAGCTCATAAATATCATCGTTCTGAAATATATTTATAACCAATCTGGTCCATCACATCAACATAGGATCAAAGCAGTCTTCACTTTATTCAAGATAACTTGACTCATCAATAGTCGCATATGTCAACACAACTGAATGACAAGAATTATAAAGTTGATGTGTAATATGGAAATTTCGTGAATGTGATTGAAACGTCCACTGCTCGTTTTCTTAAAAAAGTACTAGAAATTTTTTTTTATTTAAAACCCTTAGTAGTTGATCAGCCGAACCCTTATACAAAATATATAAAATATTTTTGAACCATTTTAAAATATAAAACAACCAACTAATATTTGAAAATCAAAGGAAATATATCAAAGCATAAAATCATCCAATGTTTTACCAAACCTAAGAAGCAATAATTTGAAAAGTATATCACGTACTATCAACATCTCAAAAACCACTCAAAAACATAAATAAATAGTCGTAAAATATTTAATCAACTCATAAATGTAAATGCGGAAAAATAGAAGCGCTGGTCTTCGAGTCATGTGCATCATCAGTCCAGCAAAGTCAACCATCAAGACCTCCGACATCATTATTATCAAACTCACCTGCAACAATCACACCTAGTGAGTCTAAAGATTCAACATATCATATTCTTGATAACGAATAATACGTATACAAAACACATGCAACAGTGAAAATACTTGTATTTAAAATAACATTTTCATAAGATGCGTAAACTTTAAACATAAACATTTTCATATCAACATATTCATATTCATATCAACATATTCATATTCATATCCATGTTCGTTGAATTCAGATCGTTGATTGTGACTCGTATTCGTATTCGTATTGGGCGATGGATCCATCTACATATAACGACAGTACTGGGCGGCGGGGGCGGGGACATCAGCGACACTCTCATCCGTCAACTAAGCCTTGGCCAACATATTAACATATCAGCGTATCTTTGTATTAGTCACAATCCCTTCACATCCTTCAACGTTTCGTATTTCCATCACTTGATAAAAACATGCATAATAATATCGTTTTTTTCTTTTAAACCAAGCATACAACATATCTTTTAAATGTCCATATCAATTCATAAAAATTCATAAACATTTAAAATAATCATATAAACATATAAAACAGCATTCAGAGCACTGCCATGACGTTTACTAATTTTCAAGTGCAAAATTACCGTTTTACCCCTATACATAAAATTTCACGTTTTTGACTTTTTCTTAATTCCATTGACTCTAACATGTCCCAAATAATTATTTAAGTTTAAATTAATTTTCTCAAAATTTTATTTAGCTTAAATACTAGACTTTTCATTTAATCCTTAATTATTTGTTTTTAATGCGTTTTAATCCCGAATTAATTCGAACTTTAATGTAAAATTCATAAATTAAAAATTTAGACTTTTTATATTATTTTAGCCCTCGTGAACCACGATTCGACCCCCGTGAGTCATGTTTCGAATTAAATTCCAAGATGAAAACCCTAGTTCGAAACCTAGCCTACCCCCGAGCCAACTTGAATTTTTATCGAGCCATGCTCGAGCCATCATGAGCCAACCTCGAGCCAGCCCCCCTATGGACTCTACTGCACCCTTAGAACCAAAGGAACCTGACCCTAGTCCCAAAACCGAACCACCACACCAGCACATGAAGTGGCCGAGAACTCCCTTAGTGCTTAGGACTCTAAGTGCGCGCCTAGGACCTAGCCAACCGAGCCAGCCCATGGACCAACCCCTGTGTACCCTCTTAGGACCCTAGCAAGTTACCGTAGCCCAGCCCGAAGCCCTCTGGCCGAGCTTCTTAACTCTGCGCAAGCTGCACACCCTGCGCGCTGCATGCGATGCTCTCGGCTAAGACTCCCCCAGCCCTCGACTCGAGTCCTAGAATGGCTAAGACTGTCTCCCTGACTCATACATGACCCTATCTCAGCCCTGGTCCCAGCCGAACCCAAGCCAAGCAACCATGCCCCAAAAACCGAGCCCTTCGATCACCATGACAGACGATGGTTTCCAGCTTTGTTCTATCATGTTGTGCAGCATATTGGTTGTGTTCTAGACCATTAAACTTGTGTAAAACAATCTCATATTAATACCCTATCCATGGCAGCCCCTTAAAAAACATAATAACATGTTTTTGGATAAAAAAATCAAGAATTTAGGACATGTATGTGTATAGTTACGAAAACAACAATTTGTGTGCTTTGTTTTCATTCAAAACATTCTTAAACAGTTACTATGGTATGATAGATGTTTGAAGAGAAGAATATGGTGTGCCTTTGCGTATTTAACACACGAATAAACATTGATGATTGCGAAGAATGGCGACGAACCTTGGCTTGATTTTTTCTTGAAATTTTCGAACACTTCCTTGATGAATATGATGTGTGTGTCGTGTTTTATAAGGGAGAGAGTGTTTTGAAAGTGTAGGGGAAGGGGGCCGTGAGTTATCAGAAGGGTTAGGGTAAGTTTTGAATATTAAATACTTAATTAAACATTAATCAAGCTTAGACCCATTAAGAAGGTTAATTAGACCCATTAGTGCTCAATTAAAATATTAAAAATTATTTTGAGTAGAAAAGTTTGTGAATTTATTAGCTGGGTTGCCAATACGTTCGTATTTTTGTTGCAAATCCAACACCGAAAAAATTACGTCATGGGGTATAAAATCACCTCAAAAACTCCTTATTTTCAAAAATAAGCAAAAGCATCAATCATATTTTAAATAATTAAAAACAATTATTTAGTAAAAATATTTTCCAATTTTCAGCCATCGGTCTCCATTCCTCAATCGCAACTCGAATAACTCTTAAAAATACATTTTAATGCATGTAAGTAGAAAACTACTAAAACATCATATAAACATATCATATAATCAATTTAGCAATTAAAATCGATTAATTAACTATTTTTCATATTCCCTAGATTTGCATGCAGTTGGATTACGTCGTTTTAATTTTGGACCTTACAGTGATTATAACATGCATATTTCCAATTGGTCATTCCTAAACCTTATTAAGATCAAAATTTATATCATAACCAGAGTGTGACTTAACTTGAAATTTATTTTTGCAGAAAATAAATTTACATATTGTAACTGAAAATGTTTACAACTGAAAAACATTTAAAATAACAAACGACCACTAAAATTGAATTCTTCAATTGACATAATACTCATACGAGCAGTGTGCTTTCGTACTCATACGAGCAGTGTGCTTATCAAACTGTTTAGGTGGTAGTTCCTTAGTAAACGGATCCTCAACCATGGGGTTTGTACCGATATAATCAATAGACAACTTGTCACTCTGAATTCTTTCTTTAACAACCAGGAACTTGATGTCAATATGTTTTGACTTCGTCGAACTCCTGTTGTTATTGTAATACATAACTGCTGATTCATTTTCATAATGTATTCTTTGTGGCTTTTCAATGCCATCAACATGTGCAGTCCCGTGACAAAATTTTGTAGCCGTATTCCATTATTGGATGTCTCATAATATGCTGTAAACTCAACCGCTACAGTGGAAGAGGGTATAAGAGACTGTTTAGCACTCTTCCAGGAAATGACACCTCTAACAAGGAGATAGATGTAGCTGCTACTACTTAAATTATAATTCACCCAAGTGTAGGTTGTCTGCAAGTAATATATTTCGTAAGTACGAGATCGATCCACAGAGAGGTTATTTTAAGTTTAAATTTATTAATTTATAGATTACCAAATGCAAGAACGAAGTTTACAAATTATAAATTTTGTCAAGGCTCGAGGATTTATTCTTGGTTTATGCAATATTGTTTAACTAAAAGTAAAACAAAGGAAAACACCATAAATAATGGTTCCAAGAAAATAAAAATATTTAAACACACACCTAATATAATATAGTTCTCACTATAGAAAATACCGAATTCACCGATATTTTATATATGGTACCTATGATTATATATATAACTGCATAAAATAAATGTTAAATTAAATCATTATATTTCATTTAGAACAACCGGCAGAGCCAAAATATTGCCTAAATGAAATATATTGATTTAATAAGTTAGTTGCGGGAAAGTAAAAGTTAGTTGCGATAAAATAAATGTTAGATGCGGAAAGTAAAAGTTAGATGCGGAAAGTAAAAGTTAGTTGCGATAAAGTAAAATTTAGTTGCGGGAAAGTAAAAGTTAGTTGCGATAAAGTAAATATTAGATTGTATATATATATATATATATGTATAATATAACAATAATAATTAATGAAATATTTATTGTATCAAAATTAAACAACAAATCAAAATAACCACTTAAATGGTATCAAGCATTTGATGTAAATTGATAACAACAAATAATTCATTTTTATACCTACAATAAAAAGAAATTAGAAAAATTAAAAGAAATAAAGAAAGAATATACAAAATATAAACAATCTTACTTCACCAAGAATTCATTCTCTTCACCTTGACATAATAGATTTAGCTTTCCATGAACTTACTTTTGATCAACATTAAAAACATCACTCATAATTTGGAAAATAAAAAATATATTGGAACTTAAAACTTTTATACACACTCACACTATATTTTACAATGAGATAGAATGATTCTCAAGCTAGCACAAGGCCTCTATTTATAGGCCAAATGAGATAAAGGGTCAAAAATTCTATTAATGCAATGTAGTTGTAATAGTAGTCTTTGTCTCCTCCAACTTCAATTTCATGCCCCTTCTTTCAATGCTTTGTTCCATGACTTTAATCACCGAATTTGACTCAGCTCAAAACAGCAAACATGTGGGGAATTGTCTGTAGATGAATTTGGCCACTTGGTTCACCTCATTTGGTTAAATATTGAAATAGTTATGATTTTTTTACTATATGCTGGTCATGGTGAAAGTAAATTTGTCCTCCTTTTGATATTTTCACAATTTGATCATCTTAACCAACTTTTTAGGCAATCATGTCTTCTGCAAAGTTGTAGATAATTTCTCAAG
>NC_133314.1:16793865-16799333 GCF_012295235.1 Primulina huaijiensis | reverse complement strand
CATTTGAATTTTCTAGCTTGAGTTATCATTATTTTACCAACACGTAGAAAACCTGAAAATAAAACATATTTAGTAAGACATTTAAATATAAACACACAATACTAAAATAACATAATTTTATAATTTTAATGAAACTTAAATTTTAAAATATAGGTTTTAACATATAATAAATTATTAATGTTAAGTTTCATCACACTCCCACACCATCTTATTACTAGTCCCTTAGTAATAAAATTTATCGGAAAATCACAACCTAGATTCTTTATTCCTTTTATATATTCAAATATACAAACATATTCATTTTAAAAACAAACTCATATACCGATATATATATATATATATATATTCATTTAATATAATAATATATAATTAGATGTGTTTTTATTATTATTTTCACATAATATATAAAGTAACAATATATATATATATATTTTTTTAATTTCTAAATTTTTTTATGATAATATAGTCAAAAAGATAATTCACACCACCCACCATAACATGTATAATATCGAGAATTTTTTTGTAAAAGACTCAACTCCATATTCTTTCAGGTCAAAATATTTAATGGATAGCTTATTTATACTCATGGAGTTGGAATGAATATTAACTCTCATTGAAAAAGGCTAATTAGTAAAGCAGACAATTAAATAAACTAATATTGAAAACAAAATAGGAAAATTTACAAAGAATAAAATCCTTTTTTTCTCTCTTTTTTTTCTTTTTTTTTTCTTTTTACTAACGTGACTGCAAAGTTTTACAATGACATAATTTTTTTTTCCAAACATTCTACCATAAATGTCTACATATATAAACATTTATATAATTGATACATTCGACTATCTTTGAAACTTATCCAACACAAACAAATCTTTTTTTTTAGAACATATTGATTGATGAATTTTTTTTTGTTTTTTTTAGAACACATTTATAGTACATCAATCAAATCTAAAAAAAACAATTACAATGAACAAAGAACTTTACAGTCCGTTATTTATCTTCTATTTTTTTTTTATAATCAATAAATTTTTTTATATAGGGGAGTTATATTCTTGTAATTAACTATTTTTTAATAATCAATAAAAGTTTATTAATTGTTTTCTCATTTCTCAACACTTACTCATAAAAGATGTGTGAGTATATATTATACTTTAACAAAAAGAATTCTTTCAATTATACATGTTAACAACCATACAAACCATATCTTTTAACTATATTATCATAAAAAGTTTAGAAATTATTTTATTTGAAAACACACACAATTATATATATATATGAAAAACTAATTTTTCTTGTAATCTGTAATTTGAATATAATGAATATTAAAATCTAGTGTATTGTGATTTTCCAATAATTATTAACTAATGCGTCTCAGGTGCATTTTACTGACACCTTACTCGTCATTGAACTAAAAATTATAATTATTATTATTACTATATATATGAATATATATTTTTTTTTTTTTTTATAAAAACAAACTAAGAGGAGAAGAAGAAGAGGAGATTTTTCATACCTTAAAGAGAAAACAAAATATTAAAACATACCGTTGAATCACAAGTTCAGCATCACATGAATTTTCTTTTCTTACTCTTGGATGTTGGCCAATTAAGTTGAGATAAGAATGGATCTGGTTCATGACTAAATCCTTGCAGTAAATCAATAAGTTCACCTTCACTTGTAGCAGAAACTAACATCCTTCGCGAAGCTAATGAAATAAATCCCTGTTCCACAACATCATCAAGAAACGATAGCAGTTTATCATAATAATTGTTAACATTTAACAAACCAATTGGCTTATTGTGGATATTTAATTGTGCCCAACAAACAGTATGAAATATTTCTTCCAAAGTACCGAAACCTCCTGGCAAAGCAATGAAAGCATCTGAATGTTCAATCATTTGAGTAATTCGTTCATACACGTTGTCCACTTTCATTTCTTCTCCTATTGTTGGTCCAGTAAGACTGGCTAAGGTAGTCGGAATAATGCCTAAGACTTCACTTCCACCTGCATGCGCAGCTTTTGCAACTTTTCCCATGAGACCAACTTCACCACCACCATATACCAAATGAATCTTTTTTTTAGCAAGTGTTATTCCAAGCTTTTCTGCTGCCTCTTCATAAATTGAATCTTTTCCTGCACTAGATCCACAAAATACACAAATATTTTTGATTTTACTTACCGTGGACGTCGACATGTTGATAAATATGTTTTCTGCAATTGTTAAATCACAGCATATGAATTTATAAGCGTAACATGCCAAAAGTCAATATTTGAACAGGAAATTATTATTATTAAAAGAAAATAAAAATGACATAAATTAAAACACATATATACAGCGTAGTTGTGATTGTGGCTCACATCTTCCTCTGATTTTACGTTCAGTAACGGCTTCAACGCCTTCTATGAGTCGAGGATATGCTTCCCATCCAATTTTCTTATAAATTGGCAAACAGGGTCTTTTAACGTCAGATTCCCGAGACGAAATTGTATATATATATTTACTTATCTAAACAGATATGCGTTACTACAGTAGGATCTTTATAAGGCTGATTCCACCGTCCATATTGATATTCCTCATGTTGAAATTGCCACCATAGTTTAAGAAGTTCATTTTGCACGTACCCACTAGAATGCGTATCAAGAACCTCTAGAAAATTATCCAAAGGCTCTTTACTCAGACCATTCTTAATGAATAAAATTTTATCTTCTCTATTCATTGATGTCATTCCAACATTTTTGCATTTCCCTTTACAAGTCCACCTTGCACATTTATGACATCCACCTATACGTTTAGCTCTTCGTTTCTTGGCATATGTGCTTTTACCAAATCCTGGCATATGTCTTATTATTATTTCACTTGCTTCCCCAACCAATCGGACTTTTGCTTCAATTATCAACCGGATATCATTCGGTATGCCATATGACATCATCAACCTTAGTCGCTCACATCTAGCTTTATAAATTTTTTTCAACGCATTATCAGGTAAACAAGCAAAATATTTACGAAGATTCACAATACAAGCATCCATATTATTATTATTATTATTATTATTATTATTATTATTATTATTATTATTATTATTATTATTATTATTATTATTATTATTATTATTATTATTATAATTATTATTATATATTTCAATTATTTTGGGAAAACTGAAAAAACCGACTTAGATAGTCACGGAGTACCGTTATCCGCCACTTAACCGGGAAATGAACTAGAATCTGCAAAAACAAAATGAAAATATCAAACAACTATTGTGGATCATATAAAGGCATAAAATCATCATTAAGAATTTCATTTTCTATAAAAGGCTTAAGTCTTTGCCCATTAACTTTAAACACGTCATTATTTTTAGGATTTTCAATATCAACAGCACCATGAGGATAAACAAATTTAACTATAAATGGTCCTGACCATCTCGATCTTAGTTTTCCTGGAAATAAATGCAAACGAGAATTATAAAGTAAAACTTTTTGTCCAATTTCAAATGACTTTCTCATAATATTTTTATCATGAAAGGCTTTAGTTTTATCTTTATAAATCTTTGAATTTTCATATGCATCATTTCTTAATTCTTCAAGTTCATTTAATTGCAATTTTCTTAATTTAGATGCATCATCTAAATTAATATTAAATGCTTTAATTGCCCAATAAGCTTTATGTTCAAGTTCAACCGGTAAATGACAATGCTTACCAAAAACTAACCTATATGGTGACATCCCTAATGATGTCTTAAATGCAGTTCTATATGCCCATAATGCATCAGTTAATCTTAAAGACCAATCTTTTCGATTTGGATTAACTGTTTTTTCTAAAATTTGTTTTATTTCTCTATTTGCAAGTTCAACTTGACCATTACTTTGAGGATGATATGGGGTAGAAACTTTATGTGTAATGCCATATTTTCTTAACAAAGAAGAAAATGATTTATTTATAAAATGACTTCCCCCATCACTAATTATTGCTCTAGGTATTCCAAATCGACTAAAAATATTTTCTTTTAAAAATTTTATAACAACTTTATGATCATTAGTTCTACATGCAATTGCTTCAATCCATTTTGAAACATAATCAACAGCGACTAAAATGTACGTATATCCAAAAGATAATGGAAATGGACCCATAAAATCTATCCCCCAACTATCGAATATTTCAATAATTATGATTGGATTTAAAGGCATCATGTTTCGTTTTGAAATTGATCCCATCTTCTGACAGTTTTCACAAGATTTGCAAAATAAATGCGTATCTTTGAATAAAGAGGGCCAATAAAATCCACATTGTAAGATTTTTGCAGCTGTTTTATTGGATGAAAAATGACCTCCACATGCTTCAGAATGACAAAATTTAATAACATTACTTACTTCATTGTCGGGTATGCATCGTCGAAAAATTTGGTCAGGACAATACTTAAACAAGTAAGGATCATCCCAATAAAATTTTTTAACTTCTATCAAGAATTTATTCTTATCCTGTGAATTCCAATGAGAAGGCATTTTATTTGTCACAATAAAATTTACAATGTTAGCAAACCAGGGCATAATAGTAGCATAAAACAACTGATCATCTGGAAAATTTTCATTTATTGGTATTTCATTATGAGATGATTCAGTCATTATTCTAGATAAATGATCGGCTACGACATTTTCTTTTCCTTTTTTATCTTTAATTATAATATCAAATTCTTGTAACAATAAAATCCACCGTATTAATCTTGGCTTAGCATCTTGTTTATTTGATAAATATTTTACGGCAGAATGATCAGTGTACACAATAGTAGTAGAACCAATTAAATAAGATCGAAACTTATCTAATGCAAATACTACTGAAAGTAATTCTTTTTCAGTAGTTGAATAATTTATTTGGGCACTATTTAAGGTTCTACTAGCATAATAGATTGCATACGGTTTTCCTTCTTTTCTCTGTCCTAACACAGCTCCTATAGCATAATCACTTGCATCACACATTAATTCAAATGGTAAAGACCAATCTGGAGGTTGTAAAATAGGTGATGTAATTAAAAGATTAATTATTTTTTTAAAAGCATTTTCACATTTCTGAGTCCATTCAAATTGTGTATCTTTTGTTAAAAGATTCGAAATTGGTTTAGATATTATGCTGAAATTTTTTATAAACCTTCTATAAAAACCTGCATGACCCAAGAATGATCGAACTTCTTTGACCGTTTTTGGTGATGTTAAATTAGCAATAACATCAACTTTGGCTTTATCAACTTCAATTCCTTTTTCAGATATCACATGACCTAACACAATCCCAGATTTAACCATATAATGACATTTTTCCCAATTTAAAACAAGATTTTTTTCTTCACATCGTTTTAATACTTCTTCTAGGTTTTTAAGACAATTTTCAAATGAGTTTCCAAAAACAGTTATATCATCCATAAAAACTTCTACAAATTCTTCAATCATATCACTGAAAATACTTAACATGCATTTTTGAAAA
>NC_133314.1:16787331-16793045 GCF_012295235.1 Primulina huaijiensis | reverse complement strand
ACAGCGGAAAACGAGTTTAAAATTTCTTTACAATGAGCCCAAAATATGCTATTTGAATACTAAAAATAGTATTTCATCTCACATCATAAAACATGCCCACACATAATTAAAACAACTCATACAACAACAAATCATATCCTCGGGACATACCCCGGTATATATAGATACATAACATATATACTGGGAAAGACCAATAAACCTCAACTCAAACTGTGACTCCCTCCAGAAGTACCATCTCCGGTCTCCTGATATCCTGGAGTACCTGTCATTGTCCACATACAAAGACAACAACAGCCCCATCTGGGGTGAGCAAAGCTCAGTCTGAAGCAACCACAATATATACCACATATATCTAAACAAAGATATATGATATGCAATGCATGTATGTCGTGGAGGTATCAGGTCAAATGCNGGGGCCCTTAGCTCCAAATCGTTATTACAATACAATTTGATTAGGGTTAATTAATTACAGCGAAAAACGAGTTTAANCCGTATGATAGCGTCGACGAAACGCCATCAAATCCCAAATCTCATATCCAATCATCGGGGCCACAAATGTCTATGCTTTAAGGGTCATTTAATACCAAACATAGCATTGTGTTCACAAATCCCAGAATCAAATCAAATCATATCAGGGTATCCAAGGGTCATAGCTCAACGTGCATGTCATGTATGCCACATAAACTCAACAAATAAGGCATATAGACATGTATTCTCAATCCAATCAATCAAATCAATCAAACATATATCATATTATACAAATACCTGTCGTATGTTACCCGGTCGCAACATACCTCAATGCTTCGTTCCAGTCGATGCAGCTTGAAGATATCAGTATAATAATATATCTACATCAATAACATATTCACTTCAATCAATAATTTCATTCAATATCAACAATAGAGGTTTCAAATATCTTTTGAAACTTTAAATTCATATCAAATTCAAATCATAGCATAATTCAATTTCGACTTCAAAACTTAGTTTCTTGTCGGTTATTGTACCGCATATATTTATCAGAATTAATAATAACTGAAAAATAATTCTTCAATCTCAATCCAATCAATAAAATTCCCTAATTATAATAAATTAGGAAAAATTCAAAATAACATCACTATAATCATCTATTCTTCGTTAAAATCATACACTATTCAACAATCTTCAATTTCTGTATGATTTAACAATTTATCGGATTTATTCCAAAAATCGACGAATTTCAAACATCACCAAAAATATAAAATTTATACCTCAAATCGAAGACCTCGTGTCAACGATCTCAGAACTGAAGTCGGTTCGTCGATTGGATAAACCGATAAGTCGCACGATCGAAAAGAAAATCAACAAGTCCATTCCTCTCTGTCTCTCTGTTCAAACTTTCAGTGAATGAATTGAATTCATTCGCGATTCCTTCACTGAAAGTTTGCATTTATCCTTTTTTTTTATTTTTTTTAAATTTTTTTTAATATTATATTATATAATAAAATAATATAATATAATATAATTATACTATTTAACTCTTTAACGCCGGTATATCTCTTTGGACCAGTCAAACGATCACATTTTCCAAAACTCAAAACATGAAACTTCTCTATCTTTGAGTTTTCTGCGTTATATCCAAATTTCAAATCATTTGGACTTCATATGGAAAAGATATGATACTAATTACCATTTTACCCTTAAAATTAATTCATTATTTTTCAACTTATTTACGAAAATGCCATCAAAATAAATTGAGTATTTTTCAATTTATTTACAAAATTGTCATCAATACTATTTTATTTTCGGGTCTCACATAAGTTCTAGAGTCATATTTCCAAAAGACAATTTCATTATTCTATTTCGACAATTAATTAAAGCATTTGAAGTTGCTAGAAATGGTCGTCCCAATATTACTGTAATTTCATTATGTACTTGTATTGGTTGTGTATCCAAAACAATAAAATCTACAGGATATATGAATTTATCAACTTGAACCAACACATCTTCTACAATACCTCTAGGTATTTTGATTGACCTATCCGCCAGTAAGAGAGTAACAAAGGTGTGTTTTAATTCTCCTAAATTAAGTTTTTCATAAACTGAATAAGGAAGTAAATTCACACTTGCTCCCAAATCTAACAAAGTTTTTTTAATTTTATTTTCTCCAATAATACATGAAATTGTTGGACAACCAGGATCTTTATATTTTAAACTAGAATTATTTTGAAGAATAGAACTTACTTGTTCAGCCAAGAATGCTTTCTTCTTCACATGCAATTTTCTCTTCACAGTACATAAGTCTTTTAAAAATTTTGCATATNTATTGTACCGCATATATTTATCAGAATTAATAATAACTGAAAAATAATTCTTCAATCTCAATCCAATCAATAAAATTCCCTAATTATAATAAATTAGGAAAAATTCAAAATAACATCACTATAATCATCTATTCTTCGTTAAAATCATACACTATTCAACAATCTTCAATTTCTGTATGATTTAACAATTTATCGGATTTATTCCAAAAATCGACGAATTTCAAACATCACCAAAAATATAAAATTTATACCTCAAATCGAAGACCTCGTGTCAACGATCTCAGAACTGAAGTCGGTTCGTCGATTGGATAAACCGATAAGTCGCACGATCGAAAAGAAAATCAACAAGTCCATTCCTCTCTGTCTCTCTGTTCAAACTTTCAGTGAATGAATTGAATTCATTCACGATTCCTTCACTGAAAGTTTGCATTTATCCTTTTTTTTTATTTTTTTTAAATTTTTTTTAATATTATATTATATAATAAAATAATATAATATAATATAATTATACTATTTAACTCTTTAACGCCGGTATATCTCTTTGGACCAGTCAAACGATCACATTTTCCAAAACTCAAAACATGAAACTTCTCTATCTTTGAGTTTTCTGCGTTATATCCAAATTTCAAATCATTTGAACTTCATATGGAAAAGATATGATACTAATTACCATTTTACCCTTAAAATTAATTCATTATTTTTCAACTTATTTACGAAAATGCCATCAAAATAAATTGAGTATTTTTCAATTTATTTACAAAATTGTCATCAATACTATTTTATTTTCGGGTCTCACATAAGTTCTAGAGTCATATTTCCAAAAGACAATTTCATTATTCTATTTCGACAATTAATTAAAGCATTTGAAGTTGCTAGAAATGGTCGTCCCAATATTACTGTAATTTCATTATGTACTTGTATTGGTTGTGTATCCAAAACAATAAAATCTACAGGATATATGAATTTATCAACTTGAACCAACACATCTTCTACAATACCTCTAGGTATTTTGATTGACCTATCCGCCAGTAAGAGAGTAACAAAGGTGTGTTTTAATTCTCCTAAATTAAGTTTTTCATAAACTGAATAAGGAAGTAAATTCACACTTGCTCCCAAATCTAACAAAGTTTTTTTAATTTTATTTTCTCCAATAATACATGAAATTGTTGGACAACCAGGATCTTTATATTTTAAACTAGAATTATTTTGAAGAATAGAACTTACTTGTTCAGCCAAGAATGCTTTCTTCTTCACATGCAATTTTCTCTTCACCGTACATAAGTCTTTTAAAAATTTTGCATATGAAGGTACTTGTTTAATAGCATCTAATAATGGAATATTTATCTTTACTTGTTTAAAAACTTCATAGATATCAGAATCATTTTTTTGTTTTTTATGATTTGTTAATGCATGAGGAAATGGTGGAGGTTTATTTGATTCATTTACTATTTCAGATGATTTATCATTCAACATATTATTTTTAGAATTTAAGGTATCATCATTCTCAAAAGTATCAGGATTATCATCCTTACTCTTTGATTTTAAATGATCCTTGTTTTCATTACTATATGGATCATTAACTATTTTACCACTTCTAAGGGTAATAACAGATTTTATTTGATCAATTTTTTCATTTTTTAATTCTTGATTTTGATTTTTAGGATTAGGTTGAGGTTGAGATGGAAATTTTCCTTTTTCATGAATATTAAGTGCAGATGCAAATTTTGCAAGAGTTTCTTTCAAATCAGTCATAGATTGACTGTTTTGAATATTGATAGATTCTTGCTTTTGGATAAATGCATGAATTACATCTTCAAAGTTTTTTCTTGGAGGTGTAACATAAGGAATATAACCTTGATGATTTTGGTTATTTTGAAAATATTGTTGTGAGGGTTGTGCATTATTATCATTCCTCCAACTAAAATTAGGATGATTTTTCCATCCAGGATTATATGATGTTGAAAAAGGATCTAGTATTGGTTTTTTATAATTGTTAACATAATTTGCTTGTTCATGGAGACATTCTTTAAATGAAGGTAATGTTGGACAATCTTTTGTAGCATGATCATGTGTATCACATATATGACAAACAATTTCTTGAATACTTTTTAATTGACCACTCTTTTTCATTTCTAATGACTCAATTTTTCTTGCTAAAGATGCAAGTTTAGCTTGAATATCTATATCATCTTTAAGATTATAGATACCACCCCCATTTGTTGAATTATTGATTTTAGTTGTTGGTGGTTCTATTGTGCCTATATTATCCCAATTTTGAGCATTTTCTGCTAATGAATCCAAATACTCCATAGCTTCATTTGGGTTTTTATCTTCAAAAGTTCCATTACACATGAATTCTATCATTTGCCTATCTTTAGGTATTAGACCTTCATAAAAGTGAGAAACTATTCTCCATGTTTCAAAACCATGATGTGGGCATGTATTAAGTAATTCTTTATATCTATCCCAACATTGATAAAATGTTTCTCCTTGTTTTTGAGAAAAAGTAGTAATTTGTCTTTTAAAAGAGTTTGTTCTATGGGAAGGAAAAAACTTTTTGAGAAATTGTTGTTGCATTTCTTCCCATGATCTTATTGAACTTGATCTCAAATTTTGTAGCCATGTTTTAGCTTTATCTTTTAAAGAAAAAGGGAAAAGCTTTAATCGAACTATATCCATGCTACAATTTTGATCATTATAAGTGTTACAAACTTCCTCAAATTCTCTTAGATGTAAATATGGATTTTCAGAATCTAAGCCATGAAAATTTGGTAAAAGTTGAATAATTTGAGGTTTAAAGTTGAAATTAGATGCATCAGGAGGAAAAACTAAACAAGATGGGGCACTAGTTCTAATAGGGTTCATATGGTGCCTAAGTGTTCTTAATTGATCATGTTCTTGATTATTATTATTATTATTGTTATTATTGTTATCATTATCTTGATTATTTGAATTATCATCCATGTTTAAATTATTTTCAGATACTCGAATAAGTCTACCACTTTTTTTTCGACTCCAAATACTCATACAAAAAAAAAAAACACAATACTTATAAATAAAACATAATTAACAAATATAAACTTAATTTATACCTCCCCGGCAACGGCGCCAAAAACTTGCTACTACTTAAATTATAATTCACCCAAGTGTAGGTTGTCTGCAAGTAATATATTTCGTAAGTACGAGATCGATCCACAGAGAGGTTATTTTAAGTTTAAATTTATTAATTTATAGATTACCAAATGCAAGAACGAAGTTTACAAATTATAAATTTTGTCAAGGCTCGAGGATTTATTCTTGGTTTATGCAATATTGTTTAACTAAAAGTAAAACAAAGGAAACCCCCATAAATAATAGTTCCAAGAAGATAAAAATATTTAAACACACACCTAATATAATATACTTCCCACTATA
>NC_133314.1:16754687-16786801 GCF_012295235.1 Primulina huaijiensis | reverse complement strand
ACTTGGTTCACCTCATTTGGTTAAATATTGAAATAGTTATGATTTTTTTACTATATGCTGGTCATGGTGAAAGTAAATTTGTTCTCCTTTTGATATTTTCACAATTTGATCATCTTAACCAATTTTTTAGGCAATCATGTCTTCTGCAAAGTTGTAGATAGTTTCTCAAGGATTTCAAAAATATTTGAATCACCTCCATTTGAATTTTCTAGCTTGAGTTATCATTATTTTACCAACACGTAGAAAACCTGAAAATAAAACATATTTAGTAAGACATTTAAATATAAACACACAATACTAAAATAACATAATTTTATAATTTTAATGAAACTTAAATTTTAAAATATAGGTTTTAACATATAATAAATTATTAATTTTAAGTTTCATAAGTAGCATGACGTAGAATTCATACTATCTTGGCTTCCAGCAAAATCAGAGTTAGTATATCCAATGATCTCAAACCGATCCAACCTCAAATATATGAGCATGCAATCTTTTGTTCTCTGTAGGCACCGTAAAATTCTTTTGACTGTTTTCCAATGTTTCATTCCTGAATTACTTAGATATTTTCCCAACATTCCAGCCACTGAAGTTAAATTAACCTCAGAACAAACTATATACAAAATCATACATTTCTTAGCACGCCAAATATGATAATTTGTGCATTGCTTCTTTATATACCCATCACTGTCTCAGAAGAAACAACCATCACTTTGAGAAATACTAAGTTTCTTCTGTTGTTTTTTCGGAGGCTATGTATCTGTAGCTTCCTTATCATTTCTCTTATTTCCTTTATCTTTTGAGGTAAAGGCATAATGAATATTTTCTGTCTTGTCTTACTTCAAACTTTCCACTTCATGAACACAATGCAAGATGAGCTCATTCAGAGACCAAATCTCTTTCTGACAATTATAACTCACTTCAAACTGATTAAACTGTGGAGCAAGAGATATCAAAACTAAATACACCGGCAAGTTCTCAGAGAGGTCAAATTTCAGTGCTTTCAAAATAAAATTAATATCCACAAAAGAGGTCACTTTGGCGACATTTTATTTCAATCAATCTATTTTAAAATACATATAACCTTATCATTATTTAAATAGTTGAGAATTCAAACTTAAAGTGAATACATCTAAATAGTATTTTTTTACCCTGAAAATTCAGTACGACACGCACGGAGGAGCCTCGAAATGGCGCCCTTGTGTGCCTGGTCTTGTCCAGGACTGTCCTGGGCACCCCGATGCATTGGTCTCTGTCCAGACAGACCTGGGTTCGCGGGCGCACCCAGAATGGGTGCCACTGCGCGCTTGTGCCTGTCGGGATATACTGTGGCGCATGTGGATGCCCCCTTGTGCTTGGCATTGTCCCGGTATCGTAAAAACTGTATATGCATGAATCACTGCCTTTTCACCGCTATAACACTATAGAAACTCTGGGGCGACCTTGTAGTTTCAAATTTCTGAAGATATATATAATTTTTAAAAAACCTGAACTGTAATTAGAAATTATTAACCCGAATCCATGAAAAAGAAGTTTCAACCATAATATTTTCCAAATCTAAAGCCGTATCAAAAAAATTTGAAACAAAATTTTCTTTTCCATTTGAAACAAATAATATCCCAAACTTTAAATAAATCTAAATGATTCAAGCATGAATGACTCAGATACTACTTGTTGGGGATAGATCCACATAAACCACATAATTCATCATGCTAAATCATTAAGAATTTGATTGAAAACTTAAGTGGAAATGTACATGAAACCATAATCCTGAATTCTTTAGGATGTGTCTTGATCTTCCAGATCTGCGCGTTATTTTCCTTGATATAATCATTTAGTTTTTTCTTTTGAACTATTTTCTTAATGAAGAAAAGAATATGGAATAACTCATATATAAATAATTTTTATCATTATCTTATAATATTTCATTTTTAGCACATCATAAAAACAGAAATTACACTTATATTTCTACACATTAAAGGTCTACAACTTATTAGATACATTAAATTCCAATAGTCTAAAAATTAAATGCTGCAACCTATTAGATACATCAAAACCCAATAGCCAAAACTTTAATTGATCACTTTAATTTTGGGCTTAACTTAATAGACAACTCACAACATATAATTATTCATATATAAGTCTATATAAATGAAACTGATCCAACATATTTATCATCCTTACTTATGTCATATATATGTAATCATCTCATCTCATTACTCAAACGGTGGTAAAATGTGAAAATTTATTTTTGATCTCATGATTCAATCATTTGTGAGTATTTTGCAAATTCTGAATTTTAATTTAAAATCATATAATGGTCTTAAAAATCTGAAGATGTAAATCAAACTAAAGCTCGTATTTAACTCCTCGAATTTTAGCAATTTTAAAATTTCATTGAAAATAAAGATTTGCCACATTCAAGAGTCGTGTACACAAAAATTACTTGTTTTTCTATGCATTTTGTACCAAATTTTTAATGTTTGGTATCAAATAAGGGAGACATGTACTTTTGTGAATTAAGATGGTTTTAAAAAAAACTAAAATACATTGGGTGTTTGCAAGCTCTAAAAACGTTATTATAGATTTTTTATTTATATATTTGTAAGAAAAAATTCATAATCACTTTTTTAGAGGTTGTTAACACTAAAAATAAAACATTCATAATAAGTTTTTAAAATTTGCAAACAAGGCCATAATATTATTACTAAATAAAATTGTAACAAGAAATTTTTGTGGTGGTAACAAAACTATACCAAATCATACGTTAGCATGTATCATGATTATGCAAAAGTCAGAAGTAGAACTAAACAAAGTTTCTTGCTAGGCACACAATGTTTTGTACCATGTTATGTTATAAAATATACAACATTCATGAGGGTTCTGTAATTAGGGGTGTAAACGAATTAATCGCGCCAGCTCGAAAAATATGTGATTTGTATTCGAAATTATCGAATTTGTGTCAAAATCGAAAATGTCTGAACTTTTTCAAGCCCAAATTATTTTGTTTGACAGTTTGTGATCTTTAATATTTTATTAATATGATATTATTATATGTTAAATCAATATACAAAAATGTTCGACTCACTTAAGCTTTGATTCAAATCGAGTCAGAGCAAAAAATATTAAATTTTCGAGTTTCAAATCAAATTCGAGCTCAAAATTTTTCTTCTTATTCGATTTGATTCTATCCATTCACACCTCACAATGTAGACAAAATTATACCAATTTCCTATGCATTTTGTGTTCCAATTTTAATGTTTTTGTACACACACGGCTTATTGAGTATTGTGATTTAATATTTACCTACATGGTTGTAACAAGAATTATACCACATTTTTTATGATTCAAATGTAACAACATTGGAAAAATTTGTTGATGTGGTGATGCCAGTCTATGCAATTGCAAGAAAACAACAATCACATGTACTCCTTTTACTACTCAAATATATTTTTGAAGATTGTGTCAATATTATAGGCAAAATTGTACCATTTCTTTTTGTAGCTTTCAACATTTGTATCATATTCCATGATTTGATTATCTTGTGGGTTTAGATGAGTCTGCTTCTGTAGTTATAACATAACAAAAATTTCATGGTTTGTGGATGCTATAGAAATTATATTATGTGTCGGCAAATGTCATTAATGATGGGGTTGGCCAAATTAATTGTATATCGGCCAAATAAATTGAACAGACATTTGTTGAAAAAGATGGAAGACAAGCTTTGAAAATTGCAGATGAAAGGGAGACGCGTTTTTCCTTATGCGGTTTCACACCTCGAAACTCAACTATAAATAGGTGCCACTTCCCCTCATTCTGATATCTTCCCTTCTTCGATTTTTCTCTCATCTTATAGCATTTGAGTGCTTAGTTCTGTAATATTTGTGAGGTGTTTTGTTCTTATGTATTAAGAGAGTGTGTGTTTTCTTTGGAAACACTGTGAATGGTTGTACACTATAAAATATTATAGTGAAATTCTTTTCATCTTATCCATGGTTTTTACCCTAATAATTTTTAGGGGTTTTTCACGTAAATCTCGGTGTCCAGTTTATTCTATATTTTCATATTTATTATCTCAAATTTCCGCAAGTGAGACCAACAAGTGGTATAAGAGCCTTGGCTTAAAATTTCTTAAAATTTTGAGTATGCTCTATGGTTGCAGCCTAGACTGATCTTCCACATCAGAAAAGTTTTTTTTGGGATATTTTAATAAGGCGGGATTATTTTGCCCAATCTACTAAAATTATTGTAGACATAATGACGGGCATATACGAGAAAATAAAGTTCAATGTAAACAATTTTATGCTGTAGAAAATAAAGATACAAACAGTTTTAAGAAAGGAGAATTGCTTTGCGGCTATTGGAGATAGACCGGTGGAAATTACGGACGATGGAAAGTGGAATGAGATGAACGATAATGTTGTTGCCAATCTACACTTGGCAATAGCAGACGAAGTATTGTCAAGTATCTCTGAGATAAAAACAACAAAAGTTATCTGGGATACTCTGACAAAGATGTACGAGGTTAAGTCGCTACACAACATGATTTTCCTAAAGAGAAGGCTTTATACTCTTCGGATGGCGGAATCCTCATGGATGACCGACTATATTAACACACTAAATACTCTATTTGCCCAACTCACTTCTATGGGACATAAAATAGAGGAAAATGAATGTGCAGAGCTTCTACTTCAAAGTCTACCAGATTCATATGATCAACTTATCATCAACATAAACAAAATATTCTTATGGGCTCCCTAAAATTCGACGATGTCTTAACTACGGTTCTCGGAGAAGAAAGTCGGCGCAAGAATAAGGAAGATAGGTTGGTAACTTCGAAGTTGGTAGAGGATTTGCCGATGATAAGAGGAAGATTTATGTACCATGACTCCAGTGGGAGCCAAAGACGAGTTAAATCAATGTCGAGAAGTAAGAAGAAAAATATTTACTGCTTTAAATGTTGCGGTAAAGGGCACTTCAAGAGAGAGTGTACGTGTATCGACAAGAGTTCTCAAGGAAATGTGGCCAGTACTTCAGGCGGTGGTGAAATATTATACAGCGAAACAACAACAGTTGCAGAAGGCAGACACAAATTTTTTGACACATGGATTATGGATTCAGGAGCGACATGGCACATGACGTCTTGGAGAGAATGGTTTGATCATTATGAACCAGTCTCAGGAGATGGGAAATGATCATGCCTTTGAAATCGCTAGGATCGGTACTATCAAAATAAAAATGTTTGTTGGCACCATTCGCACCATACAGAAGGTACGACATGTGATGGGACTGACAAAAAATCTTTTGTCCTTGGGGCGATTGGATGACATCGGGTGTAAAAGTCGTATCGAGAACGAGATCATGAAAATTGTGAAGGGTACGTTTAGGTTATGAAGGCGGAAAAATTTGCTGCAAATCTGTATGTACTTTTGGGTGAAACACACAAAGAGGCGGAACTAGATGTTGCATCAATTAGTTCAGGAGAAGAATTAATAGTGTTACGGCATAGAAAGCTCCGGCATATGTCAGAACGAGGTTGAAAATTCTCTCAGAACGGAAGTTGCTGTTGGGACTTACAAAATTGTCACTACCTTTTTGTGAGCATCGTGTTATCAGTAAACAACACAAATTAAAGTTTGACACTTATACTGCCAGTAGCAAAAGCATACTGAAGCTGATTCATTCGGATGTTTGGCAAGCACCAGTCGTATCCCTAGGAGGAGCGAGATACTTTGTCTCGTTCATTGATGATTTCTTTAGGAGATGTTGGGTGTATCCAATCAAGAAGAAATCAGATGCTTTCCAGATTTTCAAAGATTTCAAAGCACGGGTTGAACTTGATTCAGAAAAGAAAATCAAGTGTTTGAGGACTGACAATGGAGGAGAATATACCAGCGACGAATTTGATGCATATTATCAACATGAAGGCATCAAAAAATAATTCATGACGGCTTACAGAACTCAACAGAATGGAGTGGCGGAGCGGATGAATAGAACCTTGTTGGACAGAAAAAGAGCCAAGGTTGAGAACTGCGGGTCTAAGCAAGTCATTTTGGGCGGAAGCAGTCAAAACCACTTGTTATATTATCAATCGTTCTCCTTCAGTGGCGATTAATCTGAAAACTCTGATGGAGATGTGGACCGAGAAGCCGAAAGATTATTCTCATTTGCATACATTTGAAAATCATGTGTACGTTTTGTACAATGAGCAAGAAAGATAAAAGTTGGATTCAAAATCCAGAAATGTATCTTCTTGGGATATGCTGATTGAATTAAGGGGTTTTGCTTGTGGGATCCTACTGTTTGCAAGCTTGTCATCAGCAGAGATGTTATCTTTGAGTAAGATAAAGTAAAGGGAGACAAAGGCACACTGAATTCAGAAATTACTATATTTCATGTGGAAAATAAGACGGACGAATTTCAAATTTCTTGTGAAGCAGTACCAGAGCATGAACAATAAGAACATGTTGAGTCTGAGGTTTCCAATGTGAGGCAGTCAACTCGAGACAGAAGACCATCAGGTTGGCTTTCGGATTATGTCACTGAAAGCAACATTGCATATTGTCTATTATCGGAGGATGGTGAGCTATCGAGTTTCCACGAGACTACTCAAAGCTCGGATTTATCCTTGTAGATGATAGCAATGCAAGAAGAGTTGGAGGCATTAGACAAGAATAAAACTTGGGATCTTGTTACACTACCACGAGGGAGGAAATTCATTGGTAACAGATGAATCTATAAAGATCAAGCGTGATGATAATAACCAAGTGGAGCAGTATCGTGATAGATTGGTGGTAAAAGAATATGCTCAGAAAGAAGGCATTGACTTCAATGAGATATTTTCTCCTGTGGTTCGGCTTACAACATCCAGAGCAGTGTTGGCATTGTGTGCGGTGTTTGACCTACATCTAGAACAATTAGATGTGAAAACGACATTTATTCATGGAGATCTTGAAGAAGAAATCTATATGCCCAGGCCAAAAGGTTTTGCATAAAAAGACAGAGAACTTGGTTTGCAGGTTGAACAAATCTCTGTACGGTCTCAAACAGACGCCGAGGTGTTGGTACAAGAGATTTGATTCCTATATCATGATCCTTGGATACAACAGACTGAGTGGAGAGCCTTGTACGTATTTCAAGAAGTCTGGTAATGATTATATTATTTTGCTGTTATATGTAGACGACATGTTGGTAGCAAGTCCCAACAAAGATCAGGTCCAAGGATTGAAGGCACCGTTAGCTACGAAATTTGATATGAAGGACTTGGGACCAGCAAACAAGATTCTAGGAATGAAAGTTTATCGAGACAGAAGTAACAAAAAGATTTGGCTTTCTCAGAAAAATTATTTGAAGAAAATCTTGCAACGCTTCAACATGCAAGATAGTAAGCTAACATCAACTCCTCTTCCTGTTAACTTCAAATTATCCTCTGAGATGTGTCCTAGCAGTGAAGCATAGAGGATGGATATGTCTCGAGTACCATATGCACAGCAGTGGGAAGTTTGATGTTCGCTATGAATTGTACAAGACTAGACATTGCTCAAGTAGTGGGAGCAGTTAGTCGGTATATGGCGAATCCTGGAAGAGAGCATTGGAGCACTGTTAAGAGGATCTTTAGATACATTAAAGGTACCTTAAATGCTGCATTATGTTATGGAGGATCAGATTTTACACTCAGAGGCTCTGTCGATTCAGATTATGCAGGTGATCTTGATAAGAGAAAATCCACTACTGGTTATGTGTTTACATTTTCAGGGGGAGCATTAAGCTGTGTTTCAAAACTGCAAACAACTGTGGCATTATCTACAACGGAGGCAGAATACATGGCAACTACTCAAGCTTGCAAGGAGGCAATATGGATTAAAATGTTATTGGAGGAGATCAGACACAAACAAGAGAATATTTCTTTGTTTTGTGATAGTTAGAGTGCCTTGCACATTGAAAAGAATCCAGCCTTTCATTCCAAGACGAAACACATTGGAGTACAATTTCACTTTGTGCGGGAAGTATTAGAAGAAGGAAGTGTGGATATGCAGAAGATCCATACAAAAGATAACTTAGCTGATTTTCTGACCAAGTCAGTGAGCACTGATAAGTTTGAGTGGTGTAGATCCTCAAGTGGTCTAGCAAAAACGTAAGCAGCAGGGAATGACAAGATTGAAAAGATGTGTTGAGATATGTTTGATTCTAAATCAAATCTCCAAGTGGGAGAAATGTTGGCAAATGTCATTAATGATGGGGTTGGCCAAATTAATTGTATTTCGGCCAAATAAATTGAGCAGAATTTGTTGAAAAAAATGGAAGACAAGCTTTGAAAATTGCAGACGAAAGGAAGACGCTTTTTTTTCCTTACGCGGTTTCACACCTCGAAACTCAACAATAAATAGGCGTCTCTTCCCCTCATTCTGATATCATCCCTTCTTCGAGTTTTCTCTCATCTTATAGCATTTGAGTGCTTAGTTCTGTAATATTTGTGAGGTATTTTGTTCTCCTGTATTAAGAGAGTGTGTGTTCTATTTGGAAACACAGTGAGTGGTTGTACATCGTAAAATATTATAGTGAACTTCTTTTCATCTTGCTCGTGATTTTTACCCTAATAATTTTTAGGGGTTTTTCACGTAAATCTCGATGTCCAATTTATTCTTTATTTTCATATTTATTATCTCAATTTTCACAAGTGGGACCAACATTATGTTCTTTATACCAAAAACTTGGCTGGCCCAGATTGATCGCACGGTATGAGTATGTATGTTGATGGGCGACAAACAAACTATAGGCGCTGTCTAAAAAGGTAACCCGCCTTCTCAAACAAGCTTCACTCCCATTCTTGATAATTTTGGGAGAAAGATATTATATTTTAAAGTAGTACTTGATGTTCAAACATATTGTTTTAGTTTTACACGTCATTTATGAAAAGGTGTAACAATGTATGAAACTTTAGATGGTACTAAGTTCATAAATATTTGTTGTTGAATTTGCAATTTTCTGTTTCAGATTACATTGAGAATGGAACACTATTAATTAGAGCATCCACGATAACAAAAATATTTCCTCAAATATTTATGGGCCTCATGATCAACATCGTCTATCAAATATCCACTACTCAAATATATCACATTTCATAATCAAATATCTCAACAACTAAATATTTATGAATCTCATTTTCACTTTAATAATATATTTTCGTTTTCATTTAAATAAATCATTATATTTTTCAAATATATTTATCTCTACTTTAATTAATATAATTTATAATTTAGTATTATATTTTTATTAAAAGTAAAATTGGAAAATATAAAAATATTTAATCTCTAGTACACATAATTTAATATTAAATTTTAATTTAAAAGTGAATGGTACAACATACGGATACAAATGTTTGAAAAATGATAAATTAAATATAAACAAATATTTGATAATAAATTAGTCATTCACTGATCACAATGACATGTTTTCCAAATGTGTTTAACCAACTCGTGACGAAGCTGATGATGCATCTCACTATCACGCAACTTGATATTTCTTCAAAGGAATTCACCAAATTCTGGGGGGTTGATCCCTGATTCGTTATGAAAGTATCTCGTTCTTCACGATCCCAAATCGATATTGCATGACTCTCCTCTTCAACAATCATATTGTGTAAAATAATGCATATATAAATTATTTCTTTCCATTTATCCATGAATCAATGTCGCCCTGGACCTCTTATAATTTCCCAACAATCTTGGAGCACTCCAAATGTCTGCTCAACCTTTTTTTTTCTTGCAGTCTCTTGTCTTTCCTTGAATTTCATTCTTTTGGGATCTTGGGGTAGGAAAAACTGTTCATGAAAGTAGCTCATTCCAGGTATATACCATCCGTTAGGTAGTATCCTTAGCATATTGTGTACCATTCACAAGAAAATTAGCATCAGGCGCGTTTTATTTCAAGATCTCATTAAGAAAAAGCAATTGGTTAAGAACATTGATGATATTACGAGACCCAGTGATTCCAAAAAAAAGCATGTCATATCCACAATTCGGCTGACGCGATCACCTCAAGCACAATTTTCGGGTAGCCATGAACGCCACATCATGGGCTCTCCACACAACCAGACAATTTTTCCAAGCCTAATGCATCAATCAAAGCTTCCTAACATGCCAGGGAAATCGTGTCTTTGCTCATGCATTTGAAGCAAACGAGCGATTTCAGTTGCATTGGGTTTTCTTAATTACACACGTCCATATATTTGCATTACAGATTTGCAAAAGTTGGACAAGAATTCAAGTGCAGTTTTTTCACCCATCCATAGGTACTCATACAATTGGTCGGCGGGGTATTTGTAAGCCAGTTGACTGATAGCCGCCATGCATTTCTGAAGCAACAATAATATTTTATTCTCACTGCATCTTCCTTCCATTTAACATATCGATCGGGCGCAAAAACAACTCTTTTCTCATTCAGAATCGCCATCAGAACATGTCAGCCACTATACGTTGATTTTGCTGTGTCATCATGAATAATTATTTATTAGGATCTGATGTTGTATAGTTCTTTGTGCCTTCGGAAATTTTTAAATATAAGTTTGACTAGGATCTTGTGATATTTTGGAACAAATAAAAAATTTCGTGCAAGAAAGAGAGGATAATAGATGTAGTGTGGGGAATTGTTAATGTTTCATCTCCTATTTATTTACAATTTTTTCGACGGCTAATTTGAAACAACTACTTTGTAACGACTAGCATAACGAGCCTAACGGCTACTTCGTAATGGCTAGTTTTGAACAGCTAATTTGTAAAAAATAAAAACTAATTAAGCATAATTGAATTACCACAAAACAACATAAATAAAATTAATAATAAAAAATAACAAACCACAAAGATACTAAAACACATGGGATGAAAACATAAATTACGAACCACACAGATACCAAAACACATGACATGAAAAATTAAATTACAAACCACGTTACATATTCAATCTTTTTTTTGAGATGCTCACATATCGTTTGATGATTTTGAAGTTGTTCATCTATCATGCCTCGTGTGTCCATTACGAGGAGTTTATGTGTTCGAATGAATTTATCTACTTTCTTATTGTGAGGGCTTGTGCTCTTGATTAATGTACAATGACCAAACAACCATGATTCATTAATGTAAATAGCGAAAGCGATTAAAAACTTTCTTTTTGGGCCAACAAAAATTTCGACACAACCTCCTCATAAATAGGACATGCCAAAAAATTCAAAACAACACAGACAACGTTTATATACTCGAAATAAAGTCATATTATCAATCCAAAAATCTATAGCCGCACTGGCCATGACTAAACACATGCAGTGTTTATAAGACTCGACCACACAACTATCAATCCTAAACATCATAAAAATATCAGTACATCTACTCGGGGCATCTCCTTGGCAAATGTATGACTCAATAGTATAATATATATTTCTGGAAACTATGAACGACACACAAATATTGGGAACCAATGCCTGACGCTCCACTAGATGCGCGAAATCTTCTTGAATAACCTGCTATGGCATAAAAAACAACCACAATATAAAAAGAAGAGATGAGGGGTCCAGCTCTAGTACGACGAATTAATATAATTACGACAAATATAACTAATATTCAGTTACAATTTTGTAACCGGATAAAAAAGAGACAGTACCACCAATGCAATACGATGGTAGATATTTGGGCATTTATGATGTTTGCAATTTTTTTGGTGATTAGATCTTTGATTCCAACCAAATTATCATGGTATTTTTGTGCCCTTAATTTTCACAAAGCTACTTCGTTTACTTGTTTTAATTTTTGAAACTAGATATGAAATCGGTAATTGCAACAAAATGGTGGTCACTTCTTGAATTTTTTGTTAGTTTCTGCTGCACAGAGTTGGTTCACGATCAAGTTCAAGTTCAAGTTCAAGTAAAAGAGAAAAACTATCACGCCCCGTGTCCGAAGCGTCGGTGACATCCGGCATTGTTTAACAAATACTTAAAAACAATTAAGACTCGTATCAAAATATCAAAAACCAGTCTTTTCATAAATTAAACATTGTCTTTACAACGACAATAGAAATAAAAATTACATCAGAGTTGCAATTGCGAAAATTGAACAAAAGAGAAATAAAGTCTTAAATTCCGGAAACTTGTTTGTCGATCACCATCTCCAAAATGCATCCTGCTCCTCCTCATTCAGTTGTTCCTCATTTTTATCTGAAATTTGTAAGGGGTGAGTGTTTTGGAAAACACTCAGCAAGTGGGGGTCGATCGATATCCAATTATGCATATTGAACTTAGTCTTTAAAACATTTCTTTAACACACTTTCAAATTTCATTACTTTTAACTTACATAAACGAATCGAATATGAGACAGAAGTTAACAGATGATTCAGAACAATTCAGAAGCAAATCAGATCATTTCAGAACAATTCGAAGACAGACACAACACTGTTACTCATCTCATTTCCACGGTCAAATTGTCCCCAATATGTTAGTTCTCTAAGGGGTGAGGCCACAACAAGGTTTTATAACCACCGATGGGGGCCAGCCAGAACATGGTTTTATACCCACCAATAGGGTCCAGACAGAACTACAATTCTCGTCCCATTTCAAATTCGAATCGTAACAGTGCCACACAGAATTCAGATTTTACCAGACAGAACGTATCAGAATTTTCAGATATCAGAGTTTCAAACAGATTCAGCGGAATCAAAGAAATTCGAAGTATAGAAGAAAACACATAATCGATCGAAATTTTAAACAGACGGACATCATATTTTCGAAATGAAGACACACATACATGCATGTCATAACTTATATATTCAAGTTTTTAAAATACAAACGAATATATATAGCAAAAACCAACTTACAGATTTGAAGGTAGAATCGAAAATGCAGACTTTGGCACGAACTTGTTTTCTCGAAAATTTGGCAGCACTTCGACGTACTCTTTACAAATACTGTCTTCACTCCGGCAGCACCTCGACGCAAAGCTCTAGCACTTGAACCGCACGAGCTTCTTCTCCTTCTTGACTTCGGCCGAGTGGTTTTAGGATGAGGGGGGAGCCGAAATTTTGAGAGGATGTGGAGGTAAGGGCCGAAATTTTAAGGCTTTTTGAAATTGTTTTTCTATCACCCTTGAGCAATATTTATAGAGTAATTTTTGCCCCTTTGCCTCCCATGGCCACCCCTTGGGCGCCAAGAAATGGAGTAATGGTGGTCAAAGTATACCAAGCACCAAAGTCCATCTCTTGCATCATAATTGTGCCCTGGACTCCTAGCTCCTCCCTTAGCTCATTCATGGATTATCTCAAAGATCATTTCTTGCACCATTAACTTGTCCAAGCTTTTAGCTCATCCTTTAGCTCTCTTTTTGGTCTTGTAAGGACAAGCTTGGTTGAGCTTCTTTGAGCTGAAAGGTTAAGTCCTTGAGTTGGGGTTTTAATCTCTTTTTGTATTTCTTACATAATTTTCGGATCGGAAATTCCGGGTTCTCACAAAAACATTTGCAAGCTGAAAAAGTAATTAGGTTGAAAGCGATACAAAATCATTTGAAGGAGATACAAATTAGTGACAGTGGTTAGAATCATGTTGTTGCAAGTTGTTATCTAGATTGCTCTTGAGACAATGTGGTATTTACTAGGTTGAATTTCTGTACTAAGTTGAATTGATGATGGATCATTTTAAGTTTTTTGTACTAGGTTGAAGACAACTATTTCTACATTATAGAACCACAACAGAAAAGTGGACATAAAATGCAACACAAAGCTGAGAATAAAAATTCATGCCTAAATATGAAGATACGACTGAAACACAGGTATAAGCATGCATATACAGAATCAGAATCCGAATCCGAATCCAATTTCGAACACTCTTTAAGTGAGTTAGTAACTGTTAAGCTGGACATCATCTCAAAAATTGTCCCGTCTAACAAAAAAATATGTAACAAAAAAATAAATGAAATTAATGCTCGTAAACCCAACATTGTTTAACACATTAAAGTATCGCTAAATTATTATTTATTAATTATTAAAAATATGATATTCATAAGGAGTAAACTCAGTGTTACTTAACCAATTTTCAGAATAAATTATGATTGAAGAAACCCAATATTATTTAACTGAAATTATGACCAAAGTTTTAAAAAAATCTCTTTTTAAGAAACCGTATACATGATCATTAACCGAATCACATTCCGATTACAGCGCCCACTGTAAAAGAAACTAGTAGAAATTCATTTCTTGGATTAAGGGGAAAAAGTCTTCACATTTCTGAAGAAACTTAACAAGTCATGCGTAATAGATACAACATACATAATAAACTTGTCATGACATAATAGTAATTCCTCCAGACAACAAATCCAATCTGTGCAGAAAGATTCTTTCTCACGACTCACAAACTAACTCGAAGTTGGCGCACCACAAAGGGAAATAAATATCGAAACAAAGGGAGTCAGAATTGAGAGAATTCACGACTTTTGAGCCAATGAACCAACAGTATTTCTCAAAAAAATTAATGGTTCCACAACCTAAAACTCACTTTTCACTGTTAAATAATCTCACAGAATAAAAAATACAAAAACAAGAAAATGAAAGGAAGAGAGGTTCCCATATAGACTCAATTATTGATTATTTTGGAATTATAAAAAAACATTAAACACAACTTTCAGTGCCTAAATATAATATTTTTTAAAAAATATATAGTATTTGTTTTGGGATTATTAAAGTTTTATTTTTAGTCATTTTTTCTGAATTGATTGCTATGGAATATAATATGGATGAAATAATAAAAATTTAAGATAGTTATTTTTAAATTTAATGTAATTTATTTTGAAATAAATTTTTAGTATTTTTAAATTTGATAAAACTAAATCAAGATTATTTTTTATACTCGGTTTTCTTTATTTTGTGAGTAAAAATTAAATACTATTTAAATAACTAGTGATTTTAAAACTAGCGATTTTAAAAAATTCGATCCCATCCCCTCAACCAAAAAAATTATAGATCCACAGTTATAACGCATTCGCTCCGTACTCTTCTAAACAAGAGTACAATAGTTAATCGCACTTTGGTGATATTGCGTTGGAATCTAATATTTAAGCCATAAAATAGCATGCTTTGCATTATATAATCAATTAATTATAGAAATGTCAAAAATAGATAGGTCAGTAGGATCGACATACTTTTCCATATAAAATAGGTAGGATTGGTTGGTGTTGGAATTTTTTTAAGCTTAATGAATGGAAATTAAGCGAAAAAAGTCAAGAAATCTTAAAACGATAGCACCAAAAATAAACCCGAGCTCAAACACGCATAGGAGGTGTCGGACGCCCAAAAGGGGCACCCAAGCACCTCAACGTGTCTCTTGGAAAAATCCAGGATGCAAGGCTCGCACTGAGGTAGCTTTTTATGGCTGACCCATCGCGGTGGAAACTGTTTGGATTTTACAGACAGTATAAAGGGTGCTTGGGCGACCATATTTCTCCACCCCAGAGCGCAACACACTGATTCTGAATAGATGTGTTCGTTTTTTCGAGTTTTATATTTCATTTCTTCTATATATCGTGCTCTTGATGATTTCTTCATGTCCTTTGGTCAAGAGACACCTCATATGATGAAAAGACATGTCTATGTAGGTAGAAAATTTTAAATACATGATCAAGGATTTGTTATAATAATTTTTCATCAGGTTTATTAAAGAACATCACACTCATATTACTTATCTTTTATTTCTTTATACTAAAGAGAGTAAACTTTATTTTTTTTGTTATTATTCTTACAAATTATTGTGCTATATTTGCAAGAATAGTTATATTTTAGGAGATGATTGTCATAAAATGAAGCACCAAAGCATAACAAATTCTTCTTAAGGAGAAAATATTCAATACTTGCCTCAACTCTAATTCACTTTAGAATTCATTTGTCATCTTCAACCATTTAAGTTATCACATGCAACAATCTTAAGAATAATTTTTCTTATGTGATATTTTGAATTCTGAGGATGGCATCTTCATCTACAACAACAACAAAAACTGTTCTGATTGCTTAAGGGGAAAAACCAGAAAAATTCAGTGGCACATACTTTAAAAGATGGCAACAAAAGATTATATTCTACCTTACCACATTGAGCTTGGCAAGGTTTTTGAAGGAAGATTCTCCCACCATCATATAGTAACAGTCGATCCTAAAAAGAGGGTTGCACTGGATGCATGGAACCAAAGTGATTTTCTATGCATGAATTATATTTTGAATGGAATGGACAATGCATTGTACAATTTGCATTGTTAAGTAAAACTGTGAATGAACTTTGGGAGATGCTCGAGAAGAAGTACAGAGTAGAGGACGTTGGTCTGAAGAAGTTCATAGCGGGAAAGTTCCTGCACTTCAAGATGATAGACTCAAAATCCCTTGTGAGTCAAGTGCAAGAACTACAAATAATATTGCACGACATTCATACAGAGGGGATGAGTCTGAGCAAGTCTTTCCATGTTGCTGTCATTATCGAGCAACTCCCTCTTCTTTGGAAAGATTTCAAGAACTAGTTAAATCACAAAAAGAAAGAGATGTGTTTGAAAGACTTGATAGTGAGATAAAGGATCGAGGAGGACAACCTGATTATTGAAAACAGAGGCAAAAAGTTGGATGGAAAATTTAATGTCTTTGAGTCAAGTAACAAGGGAAAGAAAATAAAGTTTGATGAAAAACAACCACCACCACCAAAGAACCATAAAAAGTTCAAGGAAATTGCTACAATTGCGGTAAAACCAACCACATGGCAAAGGACTACATAAAGCCAAGGAAAAAGAAGGAGCAAGTAAATGTAGTTCAAGAAAAGTCGTTATTATTTGATTTTTCTATACTTGATTTATCTGCGGTCATTTTTGAGACAACTATGATGGAAAACCCTAATGAATAATGGGTTGATACGGGTGATACCCGCCACATTTGCTTCGATAAAGAGTTGTTCTCCACATATATTCTAGTTTTTGGGAGAAAGCTCTTCATGAGTAATTTTGCTACGTCGGATATTGTGGAGCAAGGAAAGTTTGCGATAAAGATGAAATCCGGCTTGGAAGTGACACTGGTGGATGTGCTTCATGTTCCTGAAATAAGGAAGAATCTGGTGTCTGGGTAATCATTGCTCAATCATGGTTTTAGTCTAGTTTTTGAGTCCGTAAGTTTGTATTGACGAAAAATGGACATTTTGTTGGGAAGGGGCATCTTGATGAGAACCTCTTCAAGTTGAGTGTAACACCGGTTCTCCGCAGTATTGATGGCAATAAAAGAAACGATTCTATTTACTAGCTATAGTGTTTAATTTATGTCATGTTCGTTTAGTACACATAAATTTTAATATTATGCGATGTTTAATGAATTTGGATTTGTTGCCTAAATGTAATATTAATCCAACACATAAATGTTAAATATATGTTGAAGTAAAAAAGAACAAAGTGTTTTTTCATTATGTTGAACGATGTACAAATCTTCTAGAATTAATTCACTCAGATATTAGTGATTTAAAGTTTGTGCAAACTTGAGGAGAGAAAAAGTATTACATAACATTTATTGAAGATTATAAAATATACGATTATGTATATACTTTAAGAAGTAATGATGAAGTTCTTGAGGCATTCAAAAACTATAAAACGAAGTTGAGAATAAACTTGGAAAGCGAATAAAAGTATTCACAGCGATATAGGAGAGGGGAATATGTATCATCGGTTGATGAGTTTTGCACATCTTTGGGCATTATACATCAAATTACTACACCATACTCACCTCAATCTAATGTAATCGCCAAAAGAAATAAATGAACTTTAAAGGAAATTATGAATATCTTGTTTCTGAGTTCGGGATTACCTCAAAACTTGCGGGGGGAAGCGATATTGTTGGCTATCCATATTTTGAACATTATTTCCCACAAGATAAATAGCAAAACACCATATGATTTGTGGAAAGGCTATAAACCTTTATATAAATACCTCAAAGTGATGGAGTTCTTGTTCAAATTTGAAATACCAAAGCCAAAACAAGTCAGAATTGGAAGAAAGACGGTCGATTGCATATTTATTGAATATTATTACAACAACAATGCCTATAGATTCATAACGCACAAATTTGAAGATTTTGAAATGAATAAAGGCATGATGATCGAGTCAAGAAAAGCCGTGTTATTTGAAAATATCTTTCCCTGCACAGAAAATAAAGAAAAATGATCTAATAAAAGAAAGATAGAGATCGTGGATGAAGGATATGCACCTAATGAAGAACATACTCAAGATAAAAATGCTAGAACAAACAAAGGTTCTTCGAAAGAAGAAGAACTTAGGCGAAGTAAAATGCCTAGAACCTTGAAGTCTTTTGGTCCAGATTTTCGCACTTATACGCTGGAAAATTAACCAAAAACCTTACAAAATGCATTGTCTAGTCCTGAAGCATCTTATTGGAAAGAAACCATCAATACTGAGATGGACTTCATTATGAATAATCATACTTGTGAATTGGTGGATCTTCCACTGGGTACCAAACCGTTGGGATGCAAATAGATCCTAAAAAGAAAATATAAAGTTGATCGAACTGTTGAAAAGTACAAAGCCAAATTGGTGACTAAATGATATAGACAAAGGTAATGCTTTGAATTTTTCGATACATATCACAAGTTTCAATAATAACGTCTATTCGTGTAATCATTGTAATTCAAACTTTGTATAACCTTAAAATACACTAAATGGATGTCAAAACCGCATTCTTGAATGGTGAATTTGAATAATAGATAATTTGGAACAACATGAATGTTACATTGTTCAGTGTCAAGAAAAAAAAGTATGCCGACTTTTTAAATATTTATATGGACTTAAACTGGCTCCTAAGCAGTGATGAGAAATTTGACAAAGTTATGTTGTCAAATAATTATAATATTAAAGAGTACAACAAATATGTTCATATTAAAAAAACACGAGAATCTTATGTAATATCATGTCTATATGTAGATGACATGATTATTATGGAGAGTAATCAAGAATTATCAAGAAAACAAAGAAAATGTTGACAAAACATTTTGATATGAAATACATAAGTATTGCTGATATTATACTAGAGATTAAAATCTTTAGGGCTTCAGAAGAAATAGTTCTATCTCAATCTCACTATTCTGAGTTGTCTTGAGGAAGTTTAGCTTATGACTCATATCTGGTAAAGACGCCTATGGACGTGACCGTCCATTTAGGTAAGAATCATGGATAACCTGTGTGTCAACTGGAATACTCCAGAATTATTGAAATTCTTATGTATATCACTAACTGTACTCGACCGGACATCGCTGGTGCGATAAATAATTTTTGACGATTAACGAGTAATCCTAGTGATGCTTATTGGAAGGCTTTGACAAGGGTGCTTAGATATTTAATACAATTCTTGGAATATGATTTGCATTATACAAAACATCATATGATGCTAGAAAGGTATAGTGATGCTAATTGGATTTTTGATACCAAAGACACCAAATCTACTAGTGGCTATGTTTTTAACATTGGTGGTGCCATAGTCTGTTGGAGGTCATCAAAACAAACTTGCATCGTTAGATCTACAATGAAACATGAATTTATATCACAAGATAAAGCTGCAGAAGAAGCAGAATGGCTTCGCAACTTTCTAGAGGATATTCCTTGTTGGACAAGTTTAGTGCCTGATCTCAAATGGAGTTATCTTTATTGATTATGTCAAATCAAAGGATAATGTGGCGGATTCTCTTACGAAAGCATTGAACAGAGATCAAGTATACAATTTGTTTAGAAGAATGAGTTTAAAACCTACAAAATAAAGTTCTTGTTATAGCGATGTTAAGTATTGGAATTTTAATTGTTTCTTAACTTGTTAAAGTAGGAGTATAGCAGGATACTCTTAAAAACCATCTATGCAAGTGTGAGGATGAACAACCTCAACAAAACACTTAAAAAGCCAAGAAGTGTTCTATGACCAAAACAGACACAACCTATAAAGAACCAAATGGAAATAATAGAGAATTTATTGTGTAGGTACTGTTTCCAGTTTTAAACAAACCGCCAAGAAGTTCAAGATATCAAGTTGACTTCCTGGCCTAGTAAATCCGACAGTATTCTGCTAAAAAAGGTTCAAAGCCAAAAACTACCTATTCTGATACAATAATTTTTCGTGTATAATCTCTTTCGACATCACGTGCATTCATGCATTAATTTCATTCATGTAGGGGTTTGTTGAAATATTTTAGGCTTAATAAATGTAAATTAAGCGAGAAAGTCAAGGAAATCTCGAAACGATAACAACCCGGAACTCAAAACACGCATAGGAGGTGTGGGGCACCTAAGCGCCTCAAAGTACCGCCTGGAAAAATCTAGGCAGCAAGACTCGCACTAGGGCTGTTTTTTATGGCTGCCCTAGCGCGGTGGGTGCTGTCTAGATTTTTCAAACAACATAGGGTGTGCTCGGGCGGCCATATTTCACCGCCCAGCGCACAACACATTGATTTTGAACAGATGTGTTTGTTTTTTCAAGTTTCCAGACTTCATTCCTCCCATATTATGTTTCTTGATGATTTCTTCATGTTCTTTTGTCCAAGAGACACCTCATATGATAATAAAGACATCTCCCTACAGGTTGAGAAGTTCAAATACATTATCAAGGATCCATTATTATAGTAATTTTAAATCAGATTTCTGAAAAAACATTGTACTCACATTGCTTCTCTTCTATTTCTTTCTATTAAAAGAGAGTAAACTCCATTTTTCTGATTATTGTTATTGCAAATTATTGTACTGTATTTGCAAAATGAGTTTTATGTTAAGAGTTGGTTGTCATAAACCAAAACACTAAGGCGGGACAAATTTTTCTTAAAGAGAAAGTATTGAAACACTTGACTCGGCTCTCATTCACTACAGAATTCATTTGCCATTTTAAAGCATTCAAAGTATCACATACAACAATTAATATTTTCTTGATTCTAGCGAGCTCGTTCTGACATGTCTATATAATCCTCTAAAATGATATCGAACGCAAACGCGAGGATGATTATAATTTTGAATCCGTTGTGTATAATGTGCCAGAAAAAGTCATTTCTGCATGAAAATGATGAAGTTTCTCTACCCTTGTTTGAAAATGACGAAATGATCAGTTAATTTGATATTTATATTGTTAGAATCGTTCTTTGTGATTGATATGTCTTTTGGATCATAACCCTTCATTTAAACATAAAAAACCATGAAACCACGAAGAGGTATAATATGAACAGATGCAACTGTTTGCATCGCGAAGTGGTTTCCTCCGTTTTGCTTCCTTCTAATATGATTCCTTCCATCCATTTCCATTCAGTTTCCTTGTCATTTTTATGAAAATCACCAACACCAATTTTACTAGGAAGGAAAGAAATTGAAACTTTGTCTAAAGTTTCTATAGCCCCATGGCTTAATTATATGCTTCTGTTTCCCTTGTTTACAAGTCTCCACATACTTCCAGCTTAAATTACATATACAATTGAGAATTTCTCAACCTAACCACTCACTTGAAAACAACAACGTGGCAGCAAAAAGAATATATAAAAATTCGGGATCGATCATTTTCTCATGCCTTTGAAGCTGCCATAGGTGCTGCAGCCCTGGCTGCAACAATTTGCTCGAATAGGTCTCTGATCTTCAAGCCAACAATCGTTTGGAACAGACCTGTTCCGTTGCTGCTGCCTGGGAAATCCGAATGCTTCAACATCTGTTGTGTGATCTCTCCATAGAATTTAGTCGAGATGTTGCTCAGATGGCTCTCGACGTATATGAGTTCATCCAGTCTGTCGAATTGGCCATCCATTTCCAACACCGAGACCTGCACCACACAAGATCATCTCTTTTACACCGAACCATATTTGGGAATCTTGTGTTATACATGTAGGAAAAAGTTGATTGATTGTATCTACTAAAGATGAATTCTTGGTTGTGAAGTGATACCTCGTTGCCGTAGAAGGCGTCGGGGCTGTAGGCGAATTTGATTCCGGGGTAGGAGCATGTTAGCTTCCTGCCACAGGGTATCCAGTCGATGGTGGATCCTTCATCAAATAGGTACACTGGGTTGAAGTACTTCACCCCTTCTTTCATTATCAGCCTCACTCTCAATACCTTCCCCTCATTGTCATCCGGTATCTGTTGTGTGGGCAACACTTCTATAACAACATCTGCATATTGCTTCTGTGGATCTGCACAAATCCAAACTTTCAGTACAGAATATCAGATATATATAGATATATAAGATCATGTATATGCTCTAAATATACAGAGTCGACTACTCGCACGTCGTCACAATCTGCGAATTCCATGTTTGTGCATTTGAGATTTTGGTGAGAAAGATTACCAATATAAGCATCAAAATCTGGTTTCCGAGCTTCGATACTAGCTTTGATGCTTTCAAGGCTGTGTCCTCTTTCTGCCATATCTCTCTTTCATTTTTCACCAACAAACAGAATACAGAAACTAAATCTAATTACTTTAATCTGATGCTATTTGCAATGAAACCAAAAAAATGTTGAGTTATTATTAGTTACCTGAATTTTCCATGCAAATTTAACTTCGTTACTGATGTCCAAGTAAATGCTGAAGTCCAAGAGATCTCTAACACGCGCATCGTACCTTTACATAATAAATAATACTATTTTTAATTAAATACGACATTGGTCATTCGATATCATAGAAGTGGATTAAGGATTTCTCCTATGAATGATTAATATTGTAATTTAAAATATTATTGTAATTTAAAATATTATTTCATTTAATACATTAAGAATTTTAAGCTGAAAAATTTAATCGTTTGAGGGAATATGCATGTTGCATGTTGTGTTTTTTGACAATGCAAAAAATGATGGGTGAAATACGTTTATCTATTGATGTTAAGAAATTTTATAAATTAAAGTCGAGTTTTTTTTTTCACCAAATACTCTTATGAAATATTGAGAATGCACACTTCTTTCAAATTAAATAAACATCTTAGACCTAACTTTTTATAAAAAGTAGTACGACGAACACACTTGCAAAATCTGATGAGCTGAAATATTTCGAATTTGATCATTGAGTGATTTATAATATTTTATGAAAATTGTATATTAAATTTTATTTTCGAATATTGAATGATTTACAATTCTGGAAAATTTTATATTAATTTTTTTTGTTTTTAATATTTAAAAAGACAACGGTGTGAAAAACCGTTGTCGTAGGCCCTGAAAAACCGTTGTTAAAGCTCTTGTGGTTAAATGGGCAGCTCAAAGACAACGGTAAAAAAACTGTTATCGTAGATCAATGACAACGATTTTTCACCCTTGTAAAACCATTGTCTATACGGCTGAAAGACAACGGTGAAAAACCGTTGTCGTTGATGTACGACAAAGGTTTTTAACCGTTGTTTTTGAGCGAACTCTTTAACAACAGATACTTTAACAAGGGTTTACAAGACTTACTACAACGATTTTTCATCATTGTCTTTAAGCTTTTTTCTCGCAGTGACAAGTCATATTTCAGGTCGAGTAGACTAGTTCGTATGTTATTTATACTAATCGGATTTTCAGCTTGTTCAAGGGTGTTCGCATAATTTTAAAAAAAAATTAACATTTAAGATATCTATTTAATTCTCACAAGGAGAATTGTGGTATTTGGACAGAAATAAACTCAATTAAAATCAACAGTGTAGTACTCGTAATATGATAAAAGAGGAAAAAAGCGACAAGGCATGGCCTCTAATTTGACGCATGGGTGAGCTAAAATCTGAGCTGAGACTATGGCCAAAGTTTCATAACACGACAAGCTGGTCTTAGTATTTGCATGTATCGGAACACTTGATTAACGTTAACAACACACACATATTTGCAACTTACATGGGGTGTAGTCCTTCGATAACGAGAATCTTGGGGGGCTTGATCAATTCAGGAGGATCCAACAAACCAGAAACATGATTGTAGATAGGCTTATCCACAGCAACTCCATCTTTAATGGCCTTAACCTGTTCGTACATAAGATCAAAGTTATTGGCTCTGGGGTCGAGAGCAGTCACTCCCTTCTCTTTTCTTCCAGTTCTATCGAGTGAATGGTAATCATCCAAGCATATCACGGTGGTGGTGTCACTTATGAGTGTATTTGAGTCAGGATTTCCGCCTTTGGGTGGCTCGGCGGCGCCACCGAAGACGCTCGTCAGCCGCCGCATGAAAGTGCTCTTCCCGCAGCCAGAATCTGCAGCTAAGCCAATCACTACTGTTTTGTCAGCTGAGCATGAGATTTCAGTGACGGACCTCTTGCTGTTGGGCGATTTTCTCTTGGTGTTTGTGTAGAAAATTACTTGTTTCTGGTTGAATCCTAAGTGGGTTTTTGGTGGTGTGGGGATTGAGTTGAGGGATTGAGCTGTGTAGACTGTACAAACCGCCATTTTTCCAGGTTCTTTGTTCTCCTCTTTCTTGACAGAGAGAAAGAGGAATTGAAGCGAGGAAAAGAGAGTGTTATTATTTAGATTTTCCAAATGACTTCGATGATATGAAAAATGGGCTTTTTCTAAAACATTCTTTGGCTGTGAAGGAAAAAAATGTGAGGACACAAAAGAGTATGAAAGAAGAGGTTATGGTTGGAGCAGGAGAGATGGGATAGAACCACACAAATAAGACTGTGAAGTTGCTTATATGGTCATGACATAGGAAGTATAGACATCGATAGAATTCATCATGATTCTAAAATCAACAGTTTTAGCTGACGGTAAAACCACATGACACTGTCGGTTGTCATAACTGTATCATCCAGCTCGATCTTGCGGCTGTTCAATCAGCATAAATTACATTTAAACTGGTCTAGTCGACCTGAAATATGATTAATAGCAAATTGAGTTTTCTTTATAATCGTTTTGTCCACTAGCATATGAGATATAATCAAAATACTTCATCTCGTCAGATTTTCAGCTGGTGCAGAAGGTGTTCATGCAACTTTTATAAAATGTCAAGATATAACATATCTATTTAACTTCACAGGAGAGAAGTGTGAATTTTTCGATATTTCATAAAAAGTTTTGATGCAAAAAAAAGACTCCAAAATAAAATGGGAAATTTTTTCTATTTTCATATCTAATTTATAAAAGTTTATATCATTGATTAATCTCGGTATTCAAGAATCATGGTTTCAATGGGACTCGTATGCCATTTTACACTGTATGTCATTTTCAGTTGTATCAGGGGATGATAGTAAAGATAGAGCTACATAATATTGAATGCTAAAAAATAAAAATATAAATGGAAGAATGTGTGATGATCATGATAGGGTGATATATAGATTGTAGGAATATCGAAAGCTTGGTGGTCATTTGTTAGAGTTTGGATATTTGTGTGCCACGTGGCAGAAGGATGATGGTCTGGTAGAAGATGAGAGTTGTGAGGTTATTGGATCCAATTGGAGACACTTTTGGTATTTCTTTCACAGTAGCAGACTGCCTCTGCTGGACACAATTGAACCCCCCAAAATTGATTTTAGATGGCCACTTGGAGTACCATTTGATAGAGGTTCATGACATCCAGTGTCGTATCTGAGATCTTAAGGGCACGAGTTAAGCTAAAGATTTTTTTATTATCAATTTTTATGTCAGTTCTCTTTTTCATCAATTGGAAATAGAATATGTTGATTTACATATACAAGTTAATTATCTACCGTAATATTATATTATATCCTAAATTAATCAAATTCTTCAAATTATTGGTTTGATTTTCTCGTTTCATGTAAAGCAAATTATCAATTATTTCTTCTCTCGTTATTTTATTAGTGTTATTAAAGTATCTGAAGTTTAACTCCGATTTAACGCTTCTGCAACTCTTGCACTGACAATTTGTTCCAAATGATAATCAGTTCAACTAATTTTTTATTCTCAGAAATTAGCTATCGATGCTCATTCAGTATTCTTCCATTCTCACTTTTCAGCTTTGCAACTTCTTCCTTAAGACCTAACACTTCACCTAATTAGGACAGTTATGCTCAATATCATTGTTAGTTGCGCTTACTTGCTTTGCTATCACTTCCTCGAATAATTGAGATAGTTTCTTTTACTCTATTATCAAGTCATTGAGTGCAGTGATGAGATCATCTCGTGTAAAAATCAGTTGAATTAAAACAAATACCTCACTATAGGTAGATTACAACTCAGTATCAGCCAAGAGGCACTGTACCACATCTTCATTACTCTCATTGGTGGAATAATCTGACTCGGATGAGTTAGTCTTAGAATCACCTAGTTGTACTTGTTATCTTCAGCCACCAACACTTTCTGGTTTCTTCTATTTCTTATTGATCTACTTTCATCCTTGGACTTCTTCTTCTTGTCATGAGATCCACCTTCTTTGTCAGTTGGTCTCATCTCATCCTTTTTTTGGCTTTGGACAGTCGGTTATTAAATACGCAACTTTTCCACATTTGAAACACACATTATCCTCATCAATGGACTCTTTCTTGTTGTGATTGCGTGTGCTTGGGCTTTGGAAGTTACCCTTATTCTTCCTTAGGAACTTTCATATTTCTTCAAAAACAGTGATATTGCATCACTGCTCAACTACTCGGCTCATTTTTCTTTCGAGACCATTTGTTCAGTAGTTGCAGCAGTCAGGGCCTTTATCTGTTTGGTTGAAGATTCACCATCAGATCTCGTTTTCAGTTCAAATTCATATGCTTTGTGTAACGTCTCGAAAATTTAAAAGTCCACGTAAACCATATGCATGCAAATCATTAAATTTCGTTGGTATTTTATTAAATTGTTTTAAAGCCTTAAATGCATTTTTATTTTATTAATTTGTGTTTAAATATTTTTATGTATTTTATGCATAATTTATTAGACATGTGCCAGCCCACCGCCCGCCGCAACCCGCCATTAGGCTAGGCGGGGCGGGCCAACTCGCCATTTCCGCGGGCCTCTAAATGGCCAACCCAGCCCAACCCACCTTGGGCTGCGGGCTAGGAGGGCCGACCCGCTTATTTTTAACCCGCTTATTTTATAATAAAAAAAATACTAAACAATATCGCAATAAACATAGAAGAAAAATATATTTCAGTCAAATAATTTCATAAAATACTTAAAAACATTGAAATAAGAAATTAAGAAAGTATCAACATAATACATAAAAAGTAAAGTGCTTAAACCAAACATGAAGATTGAGACATGGAAGAGAACAGAAAGTCGTGGAAAGAGACGGTTGTAAATTTTAGAAAGTATTATGTGTTCAACAATATACATAATTATCAAACCTCCGCCGAGTCCACAAAATTTCACTACAATTCGTCGGACTTCAAACGAAACCGCTTTTGGGTTCATAAACAACTGTTAGACTTAAAAATTATTTTAAGATTCATGAATAAAATTTACAGAAATTTCTTCCCTTTAAGATTCATGAATAAAATGAGACTTATTCCAATGTTTATATAAAACTTAAAAATAGGCGAGACCAAAGAGAAAAATAAGAAAGAAATAAGATAAAAGAGTGATGGAGGCGCATGAGACTTATTCCAATGTTTATATAAAACTTAAAAATATAAAATATATAAAATTCTATCCTAATTTGGCGGGCCAACCCGCCCCCGTTTGGGCTCGACCCATTTTGGCCCGCGACCCAAACGGGCTCAGCCCATTTGGCCCTCCTCCAAACGGACTGCTGTTTTATCAACCCAACCCGCTCAATTTTATAGCGGGGCGGGCTGGCCCGACGGGCTTGACCCAATTTGACAAGTCTATAATTTATGCATGGTAGAAGTTAATTCATGAAATTTTAAAAGTTCATGCATTAAGGATTTTTAAATTTCATTTCACGCTCGAACGAGGAACGGAGATCGGAGAATTTTCAAAAAAAATTATTTTATAACATGATTAAATTTTATTAATTTATTTAACGTGTTTTTAAGTGTATTTTTCAAAAATAAGATTTTATTGGGTATTTTTACCCGCAAGATTTTATTTTATCCGGTACGTAAATTTTATAGAATCGGAGGACTTTTTAAGGGTTCGACTAATATTTTCAAAATCTTTCCAACACGAAATATTTTTCGGGAGTGAATTTGGATTTAATGGGCCTACTTTTGGACTTATTGGGCTTATTTATTTATTTTTTTTTACCCTTAAATAAAAATAGGAGCTATTAGCTAAATTATTATTTACCTAATTAACTCATAATTATTCCCTTAACTCCCCACTAACCTAATCACCCCTCATCAGCCGCCCACTCCCCTCCACTCACATTCATCCTCGTGATTTGCTGCTGCAACAATTCGGTGAAGCCATTTTCTTCCTCTAACAAAGATCTTCTTCATTCGGTTGATTTGTTCCTCGATCGTTTCCCTCAAGCAGACATCAGGCACGCATTGTATCATTATTTCTGCATCATTCACGTCGTTATATGCTGTCATGTGTGTATTATTTATGCTTGGCTAGGTATTTTCATGACAAATTCTCATGGCTTCGGTTTTCATGATTTATGCTTGCATCTTCTTGGCATCTCACGTTTTTTTAAGGTTTGCAAGGGGACTGCCGATCTGTGGTTTTGTGGGCGATCTTGCTGTGTTTAAGGTGAAATGGTGAAGGAAGTCTATGGAATACTCAGCTATGGGTGAAGGCCGATGGCTTCATGCGTGTGGCCAGGGTCTTGCGTGATTTGTGTATGGTTGGGGAGAGATCGGTTGAGCAGGGACTGAACCATGCCGTGGCTCGATCCCAGCCAAGGAACCGACCCTTGTGGATCTGTGACGGGGCTGGGTGAAGGCTGGAAGTTGCTGGTCTTGACCCTTAAGTGGTTCGACGAGGTTAGTGCACGGTTGGACGCGGGCGGTTCGAAGGTGGAACGGTTTGAGTTGTGGGAACATCCGTGAGTTTTGGGGTTTAGGGCATGGTTGGGTCGGTCCAAGGGGAGGTCCGTGATCTGGTCTTGGTCCTAGGATGGTTTAGTTCAAGGCTGGTCCAGCCCGTAGTCGAACTAGGAAGGAAATAATCGAGCGTTGTTGGGTTAGTGTTGGAAGCAAGTGTGCTGGAAATTTCCAGCAACATTTGAGTTTGTTTCCATGGGTCATAAGTGGTCTGGAACGGAGGATTTAGTGGCTGGTCAAGTGGGTTTAAGTCACGATTTAAGTTTGGGAAATTTTGGTTAAGTTTCGAGTCGGTTCAGGTTAAAACCGAGACCCCGGTTCAATATTTAAAAACAATTCGGTTAAGTTATGAAATAGGCTCGAGTTTATGTCTAGGGATGCTTTTAAATATTTTTTGGGACATTTTTAAGAGTTTGGTAAGTTTCAGATCAAAATATTGAGTTTTGGATTTATCTGAGATTTAGTCGCAGCACGAAACGTTAATTAAAGAATTAATTGAAACGCCTAGATTTAAACTTAATAAAATTATGAAAAATTAGATTTAAGCTCAAATAATTATTAGAAGTCTAAGTTTTTAATTTGGGAATTTTATGCTAAGGTTTGGTTTAATTCGGGATTAAAAAGCATTAATATGTTATATTTAAAGATTAATTTAAAAGTCATCGATTTAAGCCAAATAAAAATATGGAAAATTCTTGTAGGCTTAAATAATTATTTGGGATATGTTAGAGTCAATGGAATTAAGAAAATATCAAAAACGTGAAATTTTACGTCTAGGGGTGAAAAGATAATTTTCGGGTTTCCAAGGGCAAAATGGTCATTTTGTACCCTGGGTGAGATTTTGGACCTGGCAGCGCCCTGAGCACAAATTTATGATATTTTAAATTTTTATGCATCATGTTTACGATTTTTACGCAATTATGATAAATACGTTGCATGCTTGGTTTAAAAGAAAAGCTACGTATATGTAGGTTTTATTAAGTGGTGAATATGATGATTTTTGAAGGATGAGATTTGGTTGTGACTGACGATGTATATGTATACGATGACCTGAGATATGATGAGCTGAGGTTCGGGCTCAGTGGGCGGGTAATGCTGTCGCTGATGTCCCCTGCCGCCGGGTACCACGGTTTTTATAGATGGATCCATCGATAGAGCTGATACGAAAGTCACAACTAATGAACTGAATTCAATTAAAAGAAAATGTTTAAGTTTATGTTGATTACGATGAGCTGTTTTGACACGTATATGATGACATGAGATGATATGATTTGACACGTCATGATTTCACACGACACGTTTATGTTACGTTTTTTAAAGTTAATGAAAGATATGTTGAGTATGATATTTTTCACTGCTGTGTGCTATGAATATGTACTTGTTATTAACGGTGCAGGTGTGTTGAGTCTTTAGACTCACTAGGCGGGTGTGATACAGGTGAGATTATTGATGAGGAGACAGGAGGTGCCGAACTCTGAGTAGGCGGACCTGGTGCGGTGACACTACCCGAGGACCACATGTTTTCCGCATTATGCTTTATGAGATTGGAAGGAGATAAACATTTTTATACGTTGACGATTTTAAGATTTTTATTCGTTTACGTTTGATTTTGGAAGAGTTTGGAAATTTTAAAACTGCGCTATTCTTATTGTCAAATATTTAAGATCATTTTTAAATGTTATTTCGAAATTACGAAGCTTTTATTTTAAAAAAAATGTCAAGTAGAATTTTAAAAATGAGCGAGACGTTTCACTTTGAGTTCTGCAAACAGATCATGAAGTTAAATTTTGTTAAGGTCCTTCAATTCTCGCATAGCCATTGTTTTGACATTTCATTCTCTTGAGATTGCTCTCATTACTTTTAAGATTATTTATTTGTTGCCATATTTTTTGCCAAGAGCAGTGCCACAACTTTGATTGTTGCACTCCCAAGAGCGAGGTCCAAGAGCAGGTTTTCCACAAGTAGTATATTTCAGTGAGTCCGAATGTCGTATCCACAAAGAAGCTAAAGTAATTACATATCCACTATGATGTCTTTTTGTTTTTTGTTTTTTTAAAAAAAATTATTTTAGCTTTAAATGATGATTTTTGTATGTTCAAAATTTTAAATTAGATAGTCGAGATTAGAGGAATCACTTTTGGTATTTAAATAAAGTTAGAATAAATGAACATAATTGGGATCCACTTGATAAAATATTTCTAATATATATTAAATAATCATTATTTATATTAGTGTTATATATTATTCTCTTATTCGTATATTATATACATCAAAAACTTATAAATATTGTCCAGTATTTATTGAGTTATATATTTGTAAATACCAAATCAAGTAACCACTTTAAATGGTTGAGAATACCAAACTAACATTTAAATGGTACAAAAAATTTAATATTATGATAATATTCATATATAATAAATCAAAGTAACTACTTTAAATTGTTGGTAATATCAAACTAATATTTAAGTGGTACCAATAATTTAGTGTAACATATAGCATCAATAAATCAAAACTCCCAAATATAAGTAGGGTATAAAAATCCTTAATAAAAAAAACTAAATATAACATCAATAATAAATAATATAACAAAAGACTATTACTTTAATATCATACCAATAACTTGACCTTAATTACAATTTTCTATTTTTCGTTAAAATCCTACAACTAAATCATATCTAAATTGAAGATTTTTTGAGATTGTATGATTTTAACGAAAAATAAAAAATTGTAATTGAGTTAATTTAAATTATTCCTAATTATTATAAATAAAAATTTTAATTGTTAAATTGAAAGTGAGGCGTTGTTTGTCGGTTATTATTAAATCAAATTATATATTCGGAGTCTACGGAGTATTGACTATAATCTGATACGTAGTTGTAAAAATTTAACAGATGCTTTGATGTAGAATATTATTTGAAGATAATTGTTTAGGGTGTATTTAATGTTAGTATCGGTGTAATGCCCGAGATTATATAACTGTACTTAATCCTGAATTAATTTCCAAAATTGTAATTAATGAAGATTTAAGGGGTTAAAGTGCAATTAGTGGGATTGGAATGAATTTGAGAAGAAAATGCATGAACATGAGTGGTGGGCAGAGATTTGGACGCACATGCGCGAGAAGATGCGCGCATATGCGCAAAGGGCAAGTGTGCGTGAACAGAAGGTCTCGCGCATATGCGCGAGGAGTATGCGCGCACATGCGCGAGCTGTTTGGGTCCAGGATATGCCGAGGCGAAGACCTCGCGCATATGCGCGAGA
>NC_133314.1:16754032-16754229 GCF_012295235.1 Primulina huaijiensis | reverse complement strand
ATTTGTATCATTACTGATTATGAATTGAGATTTGATTATTGTTATGTGTTCTGGATTTACTGATCAGTATATAATGGAAGTCAGATCGAAGAACAGACTGTGTATGCAATTGATATGATTTTCAGAACTGTTATGATAGAGATTGTACTGAGTTGAGAGTATGATCTATTATTGTTGAGAGTATGAATTATACCGAT
>NC_133314.1:16747959-16753297 GCF_012295235.1 Primulina huaijiensis | reverse complement strand
GTTTGACTCGAGTTTCCCTAAATCACATACTTTATTTTATTGCATTGATATTTGCAATTAATGAATGAATTGATATGCTTGTTCTATTGATATATAGATAGCAGGTATTAAATGATTGGTCTTGTGACAGAAGTGCCTGATAGTGATAGAATCGTCACTGGCACATTGCACATTGTCACAGGATAGGAATATGGCAGAAGTGCCATAGTCTTTGACAGATAGGTCAGGACATCGGACGTTTGGTCATATCGAAGTGGATAGAATTGGAGTTGCTTCTATTACTGATGTTCGATATGGAAAGGGCCAAAGTCTGTGAATAAGAACGTACCACCACCCCGATCGGGAGTGTAGGTGGGTGTATGTTCTTATTCTGATCGGGATCCCTAGATTAGGACTGAGTCGAGTCTGAGTCTGAGAATCACGGAGAGTGATTCATTGATTGCTATTGATTTATGTTCCTGATTTTGGTACACGTTTAGAATATGACTTATTATTGATATTGATTCATGTTCTGATTTTGATACATATTATGAATATATGTGATATGCTTTTATATTGTTTATATGATTGCATGTATACATGGTTTATACTGAGAATATAATTCTCACCGGAGTTATCCGGCTGTTGTCTTGTTTGTATGTGTGCATGACAACAGGTGGGACAGGATCAGGGTCAAGAAGAGAACGAGACAGGACTAGTTAGAGTGGAGGCTCCGGACTTGGCTTAGAGATAGGGTTGGACACTGGATATTAGATGTTTAAACCTAAATTGAATAAATGTATGTGGTACAGGACTTGTATTTTTATATACTGAGATGTATATATGTTTTATTTCACTAAGTTCCACAATTAAACAAAAAAAAAATTTAGACCCTGTTTATGATAATTGATTAAATTGTCCCAATGATGATTAAGAATATGATTAGCGTCCGGGTCCCCACAACAGGTGGTATCAGAGCATTAGGTTCCAGAACAGTAGGTTCTAGAACTGTAGGTTCTTGGACTGAGATAGAAGCTAGTGAGCGGGGTAGAATGAGTTTTCTTTCCTTGCATGTGATTGCTAGCATGTGATATATTATGATGTAGAATTACATTGTGTATGCTAGCATGATATTATGTTTTACTGCTTTTAAATACATGTTACCTGAATATCTGAGATGATTTGGTAATGTGTCTGATTTGAAAATGAATCAGAACCAATTCTTGATCAGAGGTAAGCTGATCAGGAAGGGACTGAGATGGATTTATCTCATGTGATCGCTAACTTTGGTGATTATCAGATATACCTCCTCGAAGAATTCCAGAAAGGGGTAGTACTTCGACTAATCAGATGGATATGTCAGAAACTCCGATGGAAATACAGTTGAAACAGTTTCAGTCATTTCAACCGCCGATTTTAAAGGGTACTGAGACATCTGAGGATTGTGAGAATTGGCTAGATGATATGGAGATACTGTTTGATTCACTTGATTATCCAGATGAACGGAGAATTAAACTAGTGCCCAATCAATTACAAGAAATTGCAAGAAGTTGGTGGATCGCAACCAAAAGAGTATTAGCACAGCGGGGTACAGTGATCACGTGGAAAGTTTTTAAAGCTGAATTCTATCGAAGATTTTTCCCAGGATCGTATAGAGAGAACAAAAGAGTAGAGTTTGAGAATTTGAAATAGGGCCAACTGAATATTGAAGAATATGTTGCTAAATTCTCTACCTTATTGCGTTTTGCTCCTCTTATAGCTGGGAATGATGAAGTTGTAGCAGATCAGTTCATCAACGGATTGAATCCTGAGATATTTGCCTTGATGAAGGTAGAGCGACCCCATCATTTTGCTGATGTTTTGAATAAAGCAAAGAGAGTTGAGGTGAGTCTTCTTCGACAACGAGGTAGGTTGTATGTGATCCGACCACAGACACAGCAATCCCCTCACAGAATTGATAGTGGTAGTACGAGTGGGAAGCGAGATTTTCTCAAAGCTCAAAAGAAACAGTTTAAGAAGTTAGGGAGCGGACCGAGTGGTTCATCTAGCTCCAGTGGTTCTAGCCCGAGTTATACTGGAGTTTATTGCAGAACCTGTGGAGGGAGACATCCCACAGAGCAATGCCAGGGAGTGACTGGTAGTTGCCGTATCTGCAGACAACAGGGACACTTTGCTAGAGTTTGTCCACAGAGAGGTTCCCGAAGATTTCAGGGAGTAGAATCATCTAGTTGTAGTGACCGAGGAACAGGCCAGGAGGCACTTGATGATATAGTGATAGGCAATTGTTCTTTATGAGTATCTTGCGTATGTATTAAGAGATATTAATACATCTTATACATGATTTTGTATGAATTGCTTCGAGACATGCTTTATCTGTTGGGTCTGTAATTACTGTAGTATTGATCTCTTTTCCTTTGAGGAGAGGATTTGTTATCAGTGAGATTCTGTGACATCTTGTATACTGCAGTAAGATAAAAGTGAAATTGAGTTCGACTGTATAGCACTTGTGTTGTCTGATTTTGACCGTATTATTGATATATTAGACAAGTACAGAACTATTGCAGATTCTTACCAGGAGATGGTAAGATTCGGACCTGAAATGGCCGAAGAATTAACAATGTACGGTAAGGATTGTAGATCTAGAATTCCTTTGATATCCGTATTATTGATGATTCGATGATTATCGAAAGGAGTGGAGTTATTCCTTATGCATTCAGTGATTACTGAAATTGACTATACCATGAGTTGATTTGCCAGTAGCAGGAGAGTTGCTATAGTCTTCCCAGATGAGATTAGAGATTTGCCTTCTATCAGGGAGAATGATTTCAGCCTTGATTCGATATCAGGTACTGTTCTTATTTTAGAACTCGGTACAGAATGACACTGATGGGATTGAAAGAATTGAAATATCAGTAGAAGAGTACTGGTTGAAAATTATATCTGATGGAGTGCTTATCTTTGAGATACTTCAGTCCTGTTTATGGGTTAATGATCTCTGTGTTCAGAGGTATTTTGATGATTTTATGCCATTTATCTATGTTGTTTTGATAGATTCGCAGCATATGACTGAATTGAATATTTTGTATGAACTGAGATATGATATACAGAAACTGTTCAGATATGAATCTGGATTGAGACAGATTGTATTCAACGTATGTGATATCCGAATCTGGTATACTGATTGATATTGGCACCGTTAAGACCATGATCAGTGGCTGAGAACAACACCGATATCAGAAATTCATATTTGCCCGAGTTTAGCAAATTATTGTATATGATTGTTGTTTTGAAATTGCTTGAGAATTGTTATTGTTCTAAAACAGTATGAGAGACAGATATATTGTTTGGGGGACATTACATTCGAAGATGATATAGCAGTTGATTTAAACAACGTGGAAAAATGTGATCGGGTTAGTCAGAATCGACAGTGACAGTATTGTCAGAAATTGCGTTTTATGCGTTAAATAGATCAGTATTGATGATTGATATTTTGAGTCTGATCCGATATTGCTGTTGTTCTAAATTCGTGTTTGATACAGATTGTTGTATATTGTTGCAATTATATACAGTTCAAACCGACTCAGAGCATCGATCAGAGGAACATGTATGTGATAGAATCGTCTCCTTGTGCCGAATCTTTCAGATTTATACAACAGAATTCAATATCGATAGTCAGAACAGGGTATCGAGTAGAATATCAGGTAAGTAATACTGTATTGTATGTTAATAACTGATTTATTTGTGCCAGATAATTCGAATTTGAAATGACAAACATTGTCAGACATGCGCAATAATTGATTCAGTGTACATCCTGATAGCAGAAAATGTCTTGATAAAAACAGATGAGATTAGATATGGCAGAGTTTGTACTGAATTGTCTGAATCGTCGACAGATGAAGACAGAAAGATAGAACCAGGAGATTGGTTATATCGATTATTGATTCCTGAATAGAAATGGGAGTACATTTCTATGAATTTCGGGATGAAATTATCGCAAATCTTTCTACGATTGTAATACGATGTGATTATGATTGATAGATTGCTCGAAGTTTACATATGTTATTTTGTACAAGACGACGTACAGATACGATCAGACGATTGAGATTTATGTTAGAAAAGGGGTCAGATTTTGTATCAGATTGTGACTTTCGGTTGATTTTGTATTTTTGGCAGAATATACGATGAGTTCTTTTGTATAGTACCCACAGACTGACGGAGAGTCGGAGTGGATTATCCAGATACTGGAGGATATCCAGGGAGCGGTAGTGCTAGATTTTAGCACTAGTTGACACGATATATTGTCATTTGTGATTGTCGTATAACGATAGCTATATGAGTATTGAAAGAGCTTCAGTCGAGGTATGGTACAGTGAGAATTGTAGATTTCCTTTATTTGGGGACAATATCTCGAAGATACCTGAGATTGGACCTGATAGGAGCAGAAATAGAATGAAGAAAACGAAGACAACTCAGAATAGACCAAATAAATATGCCAACGTCGGAGGATGACTGTTGGTATTTGAGGTCGAAGATTGAATATAACCTTAACTGGGATTAACAGATTTGATAGGAGATGATAGTGTCAATCTATAATGAGCTATTTATTGATTAGAATCAGAAATCCGAGAAAGAACGTTAATTCAGAATGAAGACTATTCTGCTGTTGAAAATACAGTAAAGTTGACAGGGTATCAAAGAAAACTACCTGAAAGATAGAATCTGATATGAGACAGAGATTTCAGAATTGTTTCATTGCGATGAGTTTTCTGATTCACATCTGTTATACATTTCTTCCTTTATCTGATTTGATTGCCTGTGATTTCGGGGACGAAATCGATTCTTAGAGGGGGAGAATTGTAATGCCCGAGATTATATCACTGTACTTAATCCTGAATTAATTTCCAGAATTGTAATTAATGTAGATTTAAGGGGTTAAAGTGCAATTAGTGGGATTGGAATGAATTTGAGAAGAAAATGCATGAACATGAGTGGTGGGCAGAGATTTGGACGCACATGCGCGAGAAGATGCGCGCATATGCGCAAAGGGCAAGTGTGCGTGAACAGAAGGTCTCGCGCATATGCACGAGAAGTATGCGCGCACATGCGCGAGCTGTTTGGGTCCAGGATATGCCGAGGCGAAGACCTCGCGCATATGCGCGAGAGGTTCGAACAGCCACCTGCGAGAACAGAGATTCTCGCGCATATGCGCCGAGAAGGTGCGCGCATATGCGCGAGCAGCAGAACACTTTAGAGCCGAGACCAGTAGGTCTCGCGCGAGAAGGTGCGCGCATATGCGCGAGAAGCAGAACACTTGAGAGCCGAGACCAGTAGGTCTCGCGCATATGCGCCGGTAGAGGAC
>NC_133314.1:16722262-16747375 GCF_012295235.1 Primulina huaijiensis | reverse complement strand
GAATTATTATGATTTTCGGAAGGAATTGACTGAGATTTGATATCAGATTTGTATCATTACTGATTATGAATTGAGATTTGATTATTGTTATGTGTTCTGGATTTACTGATCAGTATATAATGGAAGTCAGATCGAAGAACAGACTGTGTATGCAATTGATATGATTTTCAGAACTGTTATGATATAGATTGTACTGAATTGAGAGTATGATCTATTATTGTTGAGAGTATGAATTATACCGATATTGATTATGAGTTCTGGTAGTATATCTGTGATGTTGAGATTGACGGGATTACTGAGATTGTATTTTTATGCCGTCGCAATATCAGTAATTTGATATTGATCAGATTCAATATTTATTGAGATTGTACCGTATGTCGTTGACATTGATCAGATTATATTGTGATTTGAGTATTGATCAGAACAGGTCTTAAATTGAGTTGTACATTGATATTGTGCATATTGATATTGTCATTGCCAGATTTGGGTATGGATAGATTGGAATGCGAGACTTCGTCTTCGTCAGACCGAGAAGACAAAGGTATAAATTAATGTTGATTTGGGATTGCACAACTCGAGTGATGTTTGACTTGAGTTTCCCTAAATCACATACTTTATTTTATTGCATTGATATTTGCAATTAATGGATGAATTGATATGCTTGTTCTATTGATATATATAGATAGCAGGTATTAAATGATTGGTCTTGTGACAGAAGTGCCTGATAGTGATAGAATCGTCACTGGCACATTGCACATTGTCACAGGATAGGAATATGGCAGAAATGCCATAGTCTTTGACAGATAGGTCAGGACATCGGACGTTTGATCATATCGAAGTGGATAGAATTGGAGTTGCTTCTATTACTGATGTTCGATATGGAAAGGGCCAAAGTCTGTGAATAAGAACGTACCACCACCGCGATTGGGAGTGTAGGTGGGTGTATGTTCTTATTCTGATCGGGATCCCTAGATTAGGACTGAGTCGAGTCTGAGTCTGAGAATCACGGAGAGTGATTCATTGATTGCTATTGATTTATGTTCCTGATTTTGGTACACGTTTAGAATATGACTTATTATTGATATTGATTCATGTTCTGATTTTGATACATATTATGAATATATGTGATATGCTTTTATATTGTTTATATGATTGCATGTATACATGGTTTATACTGAGAATATAATTCTCACCGGAGTTATCCGGCTGTTGTCTTGTTTGTATGTGTGCATGACAACAGGTGGGACAGGATCAGGGTCAAGAAGAGAACGAGACAGGACTAGTTAGAGTGGAGGCTCCGGACTTGGCTTAGAGATAGGGTTGGACACTGGATATTAGATGTTTAAACCTAAGTTGAATAAATGTATGTGGTACAGGACTTGTACTTTTATATACTGAGATGTATATATGTTTTATTTCACTACGTTCCGCAATTAAAAAAAAAAAAAATTTAGACCCTGTTTATTATAATTGATTAAATTGTCCCAATGATGATTAAGAATATGATTAGCGTCCGGGTCCCCACAAAAAGTGACTAAATATACTATAATATTACTTGTTGCACGATTAAAATTTATAATCGAGTTTTATATTTTGTTGAATTAATTGTTGTTGGGCTATTTGATGTTGTATATTAATGTTATTATGATTGTGTTGATACATTGACAATGATCTGATAATTATCTTTGAACTATTTAGATACATTACAAGCATCGAGATCAAAAAAATAACCATATTTTATATATAATCGATTATCAAGTACGTGTTGACGTAAAAACATATGTTGTTCTTGTACAGTATTGATGAATATTATCGTGTTGAACGATGGTAAATCACCTGGAATGAGTGATTTGATATTATATATGTTGTTTATTATTGTTGATTTTGTTAGCTGCTGGTTGTTGGGCAGTGATATCTTTGTTTGCTGCATTAATAGGGGAGCGACGTGTCGCAATAGTAGGAGAACAATGTAGCATCGTTTGTCACAGTAGTAGGGGAGACGATGTATCGTTGTTTTCCACAGCAATAAGGGAGCGAGTCGTTGCCTAGAAAAAACGAAATGAGTATTTCTGTTATGATTTCAGTTATATTTTATGTTGTTATATATTACAATGATGTGTGTTGTGTATGCTCATCTTTGGAGGGGTTTTTTCTGTTTGACAGGCTATAGGAATAGCGATGGGACATGATATAGGTGGAGGTCTAGGAATGTCTAGTCAAAGAAGTCTTCTAGTTGATAGTGGATAGGGAAAATATAGCTTGTCATCGATCATATTCGATTTGTGTGTTGTGTAATTATTATATTGTCTCTGATACTGCAGTAAATAGTGTGTTGACTACACTTCAACACACTATTTTATTGTATATACATTATATTATTATGCAGTAGAACGAAAATATTTTATGCATATTACGTCACATATTGTATAATTACGTGACGAGGTTTGGGGTGCCACACTTTGTGGTATCATATGTAGATGTCTGAGATGGTTAGGATTTGGGTTTGTGATGAGGGAGTTGAATGGTGTTATTGTCCGCGTTTGTCTGTGCATTTGATGTGTTTTTGATTATTTCTTGGCATGATAGATTTTTCTTTAGCCGCGTGTGCTTTTGTGCGAAAGATGTGACGATGATTACTGGATTATAATTGTTAAATGTTATGGTTAACAATTTGATTTTCAGTGAGGTTGACTTTGGGCTGATGAATCCATTGCCACCTCATCATATTATTCCTATGACACAGGCATCTGCAGAGCAGTCTTTATTGCCTGGTGAATTGAGGTTGGCACAGTTTAATAGTTATCTTTATCCGAGATTTGATAGCTAATTGAGACTGGAGAGCGTGCAGAGGAGTGGATTGAGATGATATATTAGATATTTGTGATTGTTCCGTGTGCTAGGCCTACTTGGTGATGATTGACTACATTTTAGATTTCGAGGAATGTACTGTTGTGGTGGCAGAAGATTGAGGCTGGATTGAGATCCCAGGGTCGTACTGTCGGTTGAGATAGGTTTCGATATCATTTATTTTTCGACACCCTCTAGAGTTGATATATCAGTAGTATCTATGAAATCAGATGGTATTATTTCTTATAATATCTACGAGCTGAGATCTGATATGATTATTCTAGAGATGACTGATTTTGAATGTATTGTGAGAACTGATGTGTTGAAGAGATATTGTGTGACTATTGATTGTTATCAGCGAATAATATTTTTTACACAGATTAGAGATAACTTTGGATTTTTTATGGAAATGGTTCGTTCTCATATTCCATTGGTATATGCTATCCAGATGCCTAGGTTATTGGAGCCTGGACATGATGGCTATTTGATTTATTTGTAGATGTGACAAGAAGAACAAGGAGATGAAAATAGAGTAGATACATCTAGTTTTTGAGTTTGCTGATGTATTTTATGATGAGATCTAGGCTTCCCACCAGCACGTAAGGTGGAGTTTGGGATCAAGTTGATGTCATGTACTTCTCCTACATCTCGTGCTGCTTACAGAATGGCACCAACAAAGCTGAGATAGTTGAAAGACCAGTTACAGGACTTGCTAAACAAAGGACATATTCATTCTAGTGTATCGCTTTGGGGTGCACCAGTCCTATTTTTGAAAATAATTAAAATTGGAATGATACGGCATTGTATTGACTATCTACAACTAAATAAGGTAACAATTAAGAAAAAGTATTCCTCCCTCGTATTGATGATTTGTTTGATCATTTGCAGGGGACCTCAGTGTATTCGAAGATTGATTTAAGGTTAGGATATCATCAGATATGAGTTAAGAAAGAGGATGTCCAGAAGAGAACATCCAGGAACATATATGTGCATTATGAGTTTTTGGTTATGCCTTTTACGTTGACGAATGCTCCAACTATGTTTATGAGTTTGATGAATATGGTATTTCAACCTTATCTTGATTAGTTTGTTTTTTTATTTATTGATGATATATGGATATATTCCAGGCGTGAAACTGAGTACGTAGGGCATTTGCTTTCGGTATTACAGGTATTGCGAGATAGAAAGTTGTATGTCAAACTAAGTAAATGCAAGTTTTGGTTGGATCAAGTGGTCTTCTTAAGTCATGTTATATGGAGATATGAGATTTTTGTTGATCCAAATAAGGTATAAGTTGTGTTGCACTAGTCTGCACCTATATTTGTACCAGAGATCCATAGTTTCTTAGGTTTAACAGGTTATTATCGCCGATTTTTTGACGGATTTTCAATATTTCTAGACCTCTGACACTGTTGAATTAGAAAGGTGTGCGATTTCAGTGGTCTGAGGCATGTGAGAGGAGTTTTCAGGAGTTAAAGCACCAACTGACGACTACACCAGTGTTGTCAATACTTATACAAAAAGAGAGATTTTCTGTTTATACTGATGCATCATTATATGGTTTGAGATGTATTTTGATGCATGATCTACATGTTGTGACATATGCCTCGAGACAGCTGACACCACATGAAGCAAGGTACCATGTGTATGATTTGGAGTTGACAGTCATTATCTATGCTTTGAAGATATGACGACATTATTTATATGATCCCTCTTTTCCAATCTATGGATCATAAGAATTTGAGATTTTTGTTTACACAGACAGAGTTGAATATGAGACAGAGACGGTGGTTAGATTTGTTGAAGGATTATGACTATGAGATTGAGTGTCATCCTCGTCCAACAAATGTCATAGCTGATAAATTGAGTCGTAAAGTGAGCTAGACTACATAGGATGTGAGTCTTTTATCAGCTATGATGTAGTATTGTTGTTCTTACATAGGATGTGAGTCTTTTATCAGCTATGATGATGTATTGTTGTTCTTTCGGATATGATTTTGATATCTCAATGACTCATATCCAGGTATCTACCTTATTATCTAAACCTGATATATATATGGTTGTATTCATGAGACATTAATAGCAGATGAGAGAGTTCAGCGATGGAAGGTGTTTGTTTTTCGGAAACAAGATACTCGTTTTAAAGTGGCTAATGATGGAAGTTTGAGGATGGATGACAGATGGGTAGTTCCTGATACATCTTGGTTGAGTCAGGGCCTCTTGCGATGTGCATATTGTTGTCAATATTCTATTCACTCCGGTGGCAAGAAATGATGGATTTTGTGACGCATTTGCCAAGAAGCACTGGAAGTATTGATGATATTTGGGTGATTGTTGATCGATTGACGAAAGTTGCACCTTTTATACCCTATAGCATAAGTACTTGACGATAACACAACTGTATGTGCGAGAGATTGTACGATTGTATGAGATTTCAGTGTTTGAGTATGGTTTATCATCCCTAGACATATGGTCAGAGTAAACGTACTATTCAGATGTTGAAATATATGTTGCGTGCCTATGTTATGGATTTTTAATTTATTTGTCCTTCATCTATTGCATTTGTGGAGTTTGTGTATAACCATAGGTATGGCTCTATTTGAGGCATTACATAGGAGAATTTTTAGATCTCCGCTATACTGGATGATGTTGATCGAGCTGCAGTTACTTGTCCTGAGATGATTCAAGAGATGGAATAGAAAGTAAAGTTAAGTAATCAACGGTTGAAAGGATAAACATGTCGCCTATGCAAATAAAAGACGAATACTCTTAGAGTTTCAGCTAGGCGATCGAGTATTCTTTAAAGTTTCTTTTTTTTTTGTACCACAATGTAATTTGGAATGAAAGGGAAGTTAGCACTGAGGTATGTCGGTCCATATAAGATATTGATGTAGATAGGCACTTTGGCTCATCGATTGGATCTACCTTCATCTGCATCTGGTATTCATGATGTGTTTCATGTGTCAATGTTGTGGAAGTATGAGCCAGATCCTTCACATGTGTTGGATATTTTCGAGGTTCCATTAGATCCCGATTTATCTTATGTTGAGAGACTAGTTTGTATTCTAGATCGATCTGAACGGAAGCTTCATAGTAAGCTTATATCAATGGTGAAGGTTAGTGGTAGCATAGGGGTGTCAAAGAGGATACTTGGGAGACAGGGCGGCATGTGAGGAAGCTCTACCCCTATTTATTTTGATGGAATGACGTATCTTTACTTATGTATGTTATTACTGCTGTTATTTAATTTCAATGTCAAAATTCATTTAAGGGAGATGAAATGTAAAGCCTGAAATAAGTATAACAATTTTTTGATTTATTAATGTAAAATTACTAAATAATTATATATGTCAAAATAATGAAATACGTCATATCTTTGTCATATGAAGTTCAAATGATACAAAAATTGGAGATGAAATAGAAAACTCAAAGATATAGAAGTTTTGTGTTTGGAGTTTTGGAAAATTTGACCGTTTGACTGGTCCATGCGAATATATCGATGTTGTAAATGTAAAATATTATATATTTTATGATATATTGTATTATACTATATAATATTAAAAAAAATGAAAAATTAAAAGTTAAGTTGGTGAATAAAGGGATGTAAATGAACCAAACCGTTCGCAAGCTATTCGAAGCTCGGCTCGACAAAAAGCTCGTTTGAGTTTGTTTGTTAATCATATCAAACCAAGCCCAAGCTCGATTTTGAGCTCGAAAATTTAATCAAACCCAGCTCAAGCCTAAGGATATTCGGCTCGTGAGCTCGCAAACATGTTCGATAATAGGCTCGCGAGCTCGAGCTCGACTCGTTTAGGTGGCTCATAAGCTTGAGTTTGGCTCATTTGTTGAGTTGACAAATAAAAATATTAGTCTTAATGTCAGTGGAAGGAATTGAATATAAGACATGTTTGAAAAAATGATGAATTCACACCATTTAGTCACAATTACATTTTTATTTACATATCATTATACTAAAATGTTCTTTAAAAATGCAATAAATAAAATAAATTAACAGAAATACATCAACTTATTTTTTTTCCCTAAAAATTTAATAACCAAGCCATATACAAGTTGAGTAACTTTACTATTAGTCTGTAAAGGTTAATTAAAAATTTTACATGCTAAATTGATATGCCATTTGACATTAATCAATAATTTAAGTTAATTATGTCGAATTCATTTCATAATGATGTGATGTCTTCGATCTACTATATTTAACGAATATTCTAGATGATTTTGGTAATATCAGTATATAATGAATATTCAAGATGTATGATTTTTGGAATGTTCAATAATATACTGATTTATGTATTTTTTAGCTCTTATTTGTGTCGTTTTGGTTATTTATTAATGAATTTACATTTTTATGTCTGATTTAAAATTAGTTTATAGATATATTTAATTTTTAACAAGCTCGATTCAAACTCAAACTCGAGCTCAATTCTATGCTTATCGAGCTCGAAAACGAGACGAGCTCAAGTCAGGCATGTTAAACATGCTAAACAAGATATTAATGAATCAAGCTCGAGCCTGGCTTGATTAACATGCTAAACGAGCTTTTAACGAGCCGAGCTCGAGCTTTTATCGAGCTCAGTAATTTCAATACAACCCGAGCTCGAGCCTGATAATAGAAGCTCGAATCGAGCTCGAGTTCGAGCTCGAGCCTCAAACAGTCTTAAACAAACCAAGCTCAAGCCTGATACTGTTTGGTTTGGTTTGGATCGTTTACATTCCTAGGTGAATTGAATTCACTCATCAAATTAAACGGGCATAAACAACAAATAGGATAGAGAAAAATAAGTAGATAAGATTTTTTATTTTTTTTAATTTGTGATTTATCGTTTCATCCAATTAACGAAAACTGACTTCAGTTTTGGAAACTTAGACACGAGATGTTCGATTTTGGGTATAACTTTCATGTTTCTGGTGATGTTTGAATTCACAAATTTCAGGAATAATTCTGATAAATTGTTAAATCACTCCAGTTTTCTCAAGGCATTTCTTTAGTCTGGTTATTTCAGTTTCATCACTTCATTTTAAAGATTATGTCATCTACATATACAATCAGAATTGCCAACTTTCAACCACTGGTATGCTTCACAAACATTGTATTATCAAATTGATATTGGGTGTAGCCATGTTTCTTGACTGGTTAGGAGAATTTTTCAAACCATGTTCGTACGACTGTTTAGTCCATAGAGTGACTTTTTTAACTTGCATGTTATTTCTCCAAATTAATCTTCAATGCTGGGCAGGGGAGGCACATCCGTATATACTTCTTCTTCCAATTCTCCATTGAGAAAAGTATTTTTTTTACATCCAAATGGTGCAGCTGTGATACTCTTTTCCCACATCTTAAAAATTAAATATTTATAAAAATGAGTTTATAATGAGATTAAAATGGACTTCTATAGCAACTTGAGTTAATCATTTTCGTAAAGTGAGGACAAATACGAAGTAGTTGCTATAGGGACCCATGTGCTGACACACAGGCGCGGGGTGTGACAGAATGGTATCAGAGTCGGTCATGGGCATGGAACACAGGTAAATAAGTGCTACGCGGGGCAAAGTGCTACGTGCATGGAGCCACCTCCTGAACATGCGGGGCAAAATGTTACATGAGGGGAGCCACTTCTTGAACCTGTAGGAGCCACTTCTAGATTCTCGGCGCTGGTGGATCGAGGAGTCAGGCCGCGACGAGGACGTCGCGTTCTGAAGGAGGGGTGATTGTGATACCCTTGTCCCATATCTTAAAAATTAAAGATTTAAAATGAGTTTATAATGGACTTACCATGGACTTCTATAGCAACTTGAGTTAATAATTTTCGTAAAACGAGGACGAATACGAAGTAGTTGCTATAAGAGCCCATTGTACAGTCACGCAGACGCGGCCTGAGCTCACGGTGTGACAGGAGCGACCAATTTAAAGTAAAATTCTGATTGTGTTCAATTTTGCTACATGAGCAAAAGTCTCCAGATAATCAATTCTATATGTTTGAGTAAATCATTTGGAAACAAGTCCGGCTTCTTTATACAGCTCAAATTACCCATCAGAGTTGAGTTTCATATTGAACACCCATTTACAACCCACTTTTTTATTTTCCTTTTGATAAAGGCATTAACTCCCTGGTTTCATTCTTTTTGGCGTTTTCATCTCCTCAAACGCAACCTCCTACCAATGTGGATCGGAGTAGATAAAGCCTCCTTTACAGACTTAGAACCTCCACACAATACCATATAGAGATAAAGTTGGAATAAGATTTAGAGATATTCTGGTAGAAATATGTTTAGACAAAGGATGTTGGATACATGCTCTACTGCCTTTCCTAGGTGAAATGGGAATATCTAAGGGCACAGGGACTCAATGCTAGCTACTATGAGATAGATCAGAGTTCCTACATATATTAGGAGAGACTGAGGCGTCAGATTCTTTTCTCGGTTCAGACTCATGGTCGTGTGGAATCATGGGGCCTTCCTTCTTCCTTTGAGGTTGTCTTCTCGCAAGACATAGTCAAACATTTTCGTAGTTTCATTTTCTTTATGAGTGGACCCTTACTTTGGTACTGGTGCTAGTGGGTCTAGACTAATGTGTATATTGAAAAGGCTAGAAAACAAATTTTACGTATATATATTATCCCCTCGAAGAGGAGTTGAAAAGGCTTTTCACTCGAAGAATTTGACACCCATTGTTACAAACAACCTTTTTGTTTGAGGAGCAAAACATTTATATCCTTTCTTTGTAGGAGATCAATACCCTACAAAAACAGCATTTTATTGCTCGGGGATCTAATTTATCTCGATCATGCAGATGAAAAAAGGCTATACATTCAAACACTCGGAGCTGGAAATCAGAAGCTAAGTGTGACATGGAAAAGCAATCTTTAACTAAACATTGATATAAGCTAAGTGATTTAAAATTTAAGATTCTAGATGGAATTCGATTAGTTAGTTAGGTAGCAGTAAGAACAGCCTCTCCCCATAAGTACTTGGGTACTCGAGTAGTGAACAGGAGACACCTAGTCACTTCCAAGACATGTCTATTTTTTCTTTGTTGGGGAGTCCGGAAACATGAACATTGATGAATTATCTCATTTTCGTAAATACAATTCCCCTAGAATTTGATTAAAGTAATCTTTCCCATTATTGCTTCGAAATACGTAGCTATTTTTCTGAAATTGTGTCTGAACCATAGTATAAAAAAAATTTAAAAACTTGTTCAGCTTCTGCTTTTTCATAAAGTAAGTAAATCCATGTCATTCGTGTATGATCATCAATAAATGTGATAAACCATTTTCGTCCAGAAATTTTAGGAGTTTTGAACGGTCCCCAAACATCACTATGAACAAGGAAATTAAAAGTGGTGCAGACGCTTCATATGATTGTGATGGGAAGGTGGTATGATGATGTTTGTGTCACGCCCCGAGACCGGGGTTAGTCGACATCGGCTTTATTCAACAATCACATAATTGCTAAACAACAAGCCTCGTAGTACAGTATAAACCAAAACCAGTTTATATCATAAATATATCATAAAAATGGAATCGTCTTTACAATAGTAACTCTGAAAACGATAAAAATCTGCGGAAGCGTTTATAACTTGAATTAAAACTCACAAGAACATATTCTTAATTAAAATTCTTCATGCGTCCACTATCAGTCCAAAAACTGGTGTCTGATTCTTCTTTCTCTATTTCTTCTTCTGATTTATCTGGGAGGGTAGAGTAAGGGGTGAGTATTTTGGGAAATACTCAGCAAGTGGGGGCCGTTCGAGCACAACATAAAAATATTTACACAATTTTAGAAAACAACACATAAGCATATCATGCTTTTCATAACATATTATCATATTCATATCATAATAGCACTGCGATTCTTCCACCTTCTATGGTTTACTGATATCAGTCCCTAAGTTTTAATCCTCTAAGGGGGCGAGGCCATAAAACAGTTCTATCCCACTGTTAAGGGCCATATGTTGGAATTCCACCCATTTTCAGTGAATCCTCACAGTGCCAAAACGTAAACGTACCAAATTCGCACAAAAACGTAAAAACAGAATGACGGTGCTCGACCGAATTTTTCGAAAACAATAGAAACACATAACCGAAATTTAAGGATTTAAAACAAGCCCACTTACTTTAGACCTGGGAGAAAACATGAAGAATTCGAAACTATAGAAGGATCATGCAACCGACACCTCGAAAACGCAGCAGCACATCTACCAAAAAATCAGTCGCCTTGAAAAATTCTTTGCGCAATATTGAACCGTTGGATCGGGTTCAAAATTTCACAGGACGTTTAAACATTTGTCAAATAAATTATGAACGGTGGAGATCGGGTTTGGAAGTCGTTTTAACCTGTTTTTGGATGAAAAACCGTAGGTATGCTGTTTCCTGCCTAGAATCTGAGCAGTTTTCTTGCAAAGGCTATAAACAAAAAAATAACCGTTGTATTTTGCCGAATTTTGGATATGTTATTCGAAACATATGGAAGCACATTCTGAACAGTGGAGATCGGATTCCGAGTACCCGAGAGAGAGAAACGAATTTTTGAACTTGGACATAATTTTGCTGATTCGTGCAGAATTTTCGGAGAGGAATTTCGAAATTCGGGGAGGAAAACTCGAAAATTTGATGTGTAAATGAGGTGTAAATTCTGAATGGGAGCTTCTCCTATTTATAGGGAGGTGACTGCTATCCTGATCGTGTGTTATCTTCGCCTTTTGAATTTTGAATCAAACTTTAACTCTAGAATAATTATCATTCTTTATCCGTTATCTTGGATAATATTTCGAAATCTAAATACTCATCCCTTGGATATTTCGAAATTTAGAGATCATATTATCCTCTGTTGAATCTCTATCCATGTATATCAAATCTTAGATCTTTATCTGGAAAAAATTTTTCCAACTTTGAATTTATATCTCCAACTTTACCTGCTTATATCCAAATTCCTTATTTAATTCTTTGGATTGTGATAGACTTATTTATTATCCCAAGTTCAAAATATATGCACAATATTATCTTAAATCTTGAGCTCCAAAAATATTGTGCACGATATAATTATCTACCCAAATTTAGATAACTTGCAAATCTTATATCTTAAATAAAATAATGAGATAGATACCCAAAGATTGAATCATCCAATCACACTTAAATTACAAAAATATTATCATGATTACAAAATCTTGGGTTTTACAGTTTGACATATTGACACACCTTACATTGGAATTCAGAAAAACTTTGTTCTGAAATAAAGCTGGAAACACATGTTTCAAATATGGTAAATTTGGATGTCCAAGTATACGATGCAATAACATTATATCATTAGCACTTGAACTTGGTTCCATGCTAGATTGTTGTGCTTGTCCATGGGAGTAAGACTTCTCAAAGTAGTAAATTCCCTCATTCTCCCTAGCACTGTCAATCATCAACCCTGAGCCCGAATCCTAAATTCATATGAATTTTGAGACAATTTAGCAAAACAATTAAGTTCTCAAGTTACAACAGTTTGGGGACATATATAGAGGACACTCTGAAGATTCAAGGTTTTAGAAATAGTGATTGACTCTTGCGTCTGCTCTCTTCTCTCCTTACATCCGCAAAGACTTCAATAAGTGATGACTGAGGTGTCTTCCCTAGAATCTTGCCACGAACATCATTTAGTTCTTGATTTATTCCAGGAATAATAACTATGAATGGTAAGATGGAATGATGACTTTACAAGCCCATCAGGGTTTACTGCATACGTCTCTTGTATTTTTAGGCCTCTTCACAAGGTACGCACAACGTTGGTTTTGACCCAATCCTTGTTTCTTCACCAGGTCCCTAGTGGTGTTATCTAGGGATGGGAAAAAATATTGAATTTTATGTATACCGAGATTACCGTACCCAAAAAATGCTGAATTTACCGAATTTTCGGTATACCAAATATTTCGGTACGATACGGTAAGAATACCGAATTTTTCGGTAAGGTAACGGTATGCAATTTGAAAATTTCGGTATATACCGAAATACTGAAATACCGAAAAAATATACAAAAATTTTAGAATATATAATATTTTAAAACAATTAATTTATAAAAATTTTAAAATGTAAGGTTTTTTTCGGTATAAAATGGTACATACCGATACCGTAACGAAATTTCGGTATACCGTTCAATTACGATATAATCAGTATGCTAGTTACATGTACCGAAATTTTCGGCATACCGAAAATCAGTATATCGAAATTTTCGGTACGGTATCGGTATGAATTTTTTTATATCATAATTTTCGGTACGGTATACGGTATAAGATTTTCGATACGGTTTACAACTCCTAGTGTTATCAAAGGCTTGTCATAAACTAATTCAGCAGATAACGTATAAAATATTTTCTAATAATTTCGTACAAATAATTTATTTTATTTCCATTTCTCGACAATTATAATAAGTTAATAATAATTAAATTTGTATCATTATAAAGTAAAATTATAACTATTTTTTATTATCTTTATTTTACAATATAAAGTATTAGAATTATTAATTAATACAAATATATGTCAACAAACAAATTATAAACTCAAAAATAATATATTTAAACATAATTATAAATATAAAATAAAGTAATATTAGTTTTTATCGATATAATATTATTATATAATAATAAACTTATAACTCAATAAATAAATCGTATATACAGCTAAATATAATTTAATATACTGATAAAATATAATACAATAAATATTTTCATTACAAAACGGAGGTGTTGATTGTTAAGAATTCAAAAAACAAATTAATATGAAAGTTGTAATATTGAAAGGAAAAAAAAAACTAGAAAAAAAAAAAAAGGCCGCACGTGGCTGCTGAGCACTGACACGTGCCATGTGAATCTCACTCATTTTCTCTATTTGTGTTCTTGCAACATTCAAAAGTTTCTGCAATTGATTTAGACATTTCTTGTAAGTTTCATGATTTTTCAACATGTATTTTTATTTAAATATACATAAAATATATATTTATTAGATTAGATTTTGATAAAGTAAAATGCCTATCTAGTTGAGTTAATAAAATATTGGACTTGATATCAATTTAGAGAAGAGATAAAACTGACTTTTTAATTGGATCATGTACCAATTAAGTCACTTACAATAGTTAAGATACTAATTTGTCAATTTATCAATAGTTTATGACCGAAATACTTTTTATTATATATTTATAGCCTTGTGCCTTTTTTGGTAATTATAATATAAAAAAAATTAATGATATCAAACACTTCAACAATTTTAAATTTCATTATTTTATTTTATCTAAACATCTTAGCAACTTATTTTTAAAGTAAGACGTCACAATTCATAAAATCTCAAGAGTAGGTCTCTTGTGAGACGGTCTCACGAATCTTTATCTGTGAGACGGGTCAACCCTACCGATATTCATAATAAAAAGTAATACTTTTTCATGGATGACCCAAATAAGAGATCTGTCTCACAAAATACGACCCATGAGACTGTGTCACACAAATTTTTGTCAACTCTTAAAATAACTTTTAAGATATACAAACTTATAAATTATTTTAAATAAATTTAACCACACATCATCTAAGCTAATTGTTTGGGCACTAAGCTTGGTCGATCCAATTAGACCCGAGCCCACTAAAGCTCCACTCACACCTGACGTCAAAAATTATCACCGCTCTTTTTTTGTACCGTTTTACAGTAGGATTTGGAGTATGACACTGCCAAAGCGATCCTTCTATTACCAGGTCATATTTGTTTGAATTCTCGTATCTGCCCTTAACAGAGCTTCATCTTTTCCTAGCTCCCTCCACCATTCCACTCATTCATTATTTGACGAAATGCCATCAAAGTAGTAATGTGACACAAGTCAAAATATAAACCCGAAGGAAAATACTTCCCTAATGATACTGCTTGCACAATATTTCGATTTGCGGATGTGTCATGTGCAAATATGCATCAATTTGTGTAAAAATGATAAAAAAAAAAAAACCAACTTCTAAAAACACAATGATTCTAGATACTAAACTTGACCGTACGTTATGATCTCCTGAACGAATACAATGCCATAAACAAAGAAAACTAATGGAAATTAAGAGATAAACTTCTAACATGATTTATATTTCCAAAATATTAACATAAAACAGAGCATGTTGTTGAAATATGAAAGAAATTGAATTGAACTACTGGAATCTAGAATGAAGATTATGAAAACGATTAATTAAAGCTATGAGCATTCTGCAGGGAGTTTGCTAGAATTTATGTGAGAGATTGTGTGTGTTTGTTCTGCTGCTTATTCATCTCTATCTGTTCATGCTTGAGACGGTTTCTCCAACTCTCGGCTGCTCAATTCCCCACTTTCTCCACTGTCCACGATCGCTTCCACTTATGCCACCAGCCATGAATTCCGATCTCCTTGCCTGAACATTATCTGGTTATTTAAATACACTAGTATGCTTACTTGTTTTTCTTTATTAATTTAAATTGTCGGGCTTGGACAATTAATTGAGCCCAATTTAATTTTTAGTGCAAACAAATGCTCCCGTGGTGTAAATAAGGCTATATACTATCTCTGCAAACAAATGATCTCGTGGTGTAAATAAGGCTATATACTATCTCGCTTTACCCATTTGCAACAATAGGGAACAAATTGCATTTTCGGAGTTGTATCGCGATCAGAATTGTATACTAGTTTGATTAACTATTTTATCATCTAGACTTTTATTCCTCCTAAATATATACATTGATTTAAATCAACTAAACCAATAATATTACGAAAATAAGAAAACTTAGCATTGGGTAGTGGTTTAGTAAATATGTTTGTGGTTTGTTGATCCGTTGAAATGTACTCCAGCTTGATGTCCTTCTTCATTACATGATCTCGGATGAACTAATGTCTTGTATCAATGTTCTTGGTCCAAAAGTGTAATACATGATTGTAAGTGGTTGCTATTGCACTTGTATTATCACAGAAGAATAGGGATTCAACAGCTTGAATTTCATATATTTTAATTGTTTTTGAATCCATAGTAATTGTGCACAACAACTCCCAGTGGCTAGGTATTCTACTTCGGATGATCGACATTTGTTTTTTGCTGAACAAAAATATCAGTCTATCTCTCAAGAATTGACATGATCATCTGGTGCTCTTTGGTCAATCTTGCAACCTGCATAATCTGCATCTGGATATCCAATAAAGTTAAAACTTGACGTGAAGTACCCTTAATATATTTAAGAATGCGTTTAGCTGCTATATATATGAAATTTTTAGGTAGCCTAAAAGCGAGAACATAAGCAGACAGCAAATATGATATCTGACTGGTTGGCGGTTAGATATAGAATGAAGCATCTGTATATTGTGATGTCTATTGATATTCTCCCTTCATTTTAGTCTAGTCTGATTGATGAACTCATTGGGACAGTGGCAACTGCACGATTCTCCATGTCAAACTTTTGAGTAAATCTTTTGTGTATTTGGTCTGGCTGATGAGGATGTCATTTTCTAAATGTTTGACTTGCATCCCGAGAAAGAATATGAGTCATCCCATCATGCTCATTTCAAAATTTTTTTGCATCATCTTGGAGAATATTTCTTAGAGCTTTGGATTAGTAAAACCAAATATCATGTCATCAACATTAAATTGTACAAATAAAGCATGATCTCCCTTAATAAACTTAAATAATGTTTTATAAAAAATTATTAGAAAGTCATGGTTAAACAAGAATTTAGATAATGTATCATACTATGCGCGAGAAGCTTGTTTTAGACTGTACAATGTCTTGCCAAGTTTATAAACATAACTGTTTTGGATATGGCTAGCAAAACCAAGAGGTTGTTCAATATATATCTCTTCATTTAACAAACCATTAAGGAAGGCTGACTTGACATCAATTGTATAGACCTTAATTAGTCTTCAAAAGCCTCATAAGAAAGAAATATTCTAATAGCCTCAAGTCTAGGCACATGAGAAAATGATTCATTAAAGTCTATTCTTTCTTCTTGTCTATATCCTTGTGCAACTAGTGTTGCTGTATTTCTTAAAACGGATCCACTCTCATCCATTTTATTCCGAAATATTCATCTAGTTCCAATAACATGTTCATTCGTCGGTTGGGGAACTAGGTGCCAAATCTTGCTTCTCTCAAATTGATTAAGTTCTTCTTACATTGCATCTATCCAATTAGAATCTCCTAAGGCTTCATCTATCTTCGTAGGTTCAAGTTGGTATGCAAAGGCAGCATGCATGAACTCATTGAGAGATGCGGGCATATTACCGATTCCTAGCTCGAGTGGATGATTTTTATTCCAACGAAGACTTGGTCCACATGGATTTGGATCATGATGCTGATCTATTGGATCTTCATTGGTATCTATAACATCTTCTTGTTGTTGTATTTCTGGCTAGTGATCAATCACCGACTCAGTTTTTCCAAAGTTTTGATTTTGCGCAGGATCTTCAGGGACGACTGGACTTGCTTCAGGAATAATTTCTGCTGTTATTCTCAAATCTATCTCCTGGTCACTGATTGAATCAATCTTAGTAGCATCTAGTCTATTAACTAAATCATGTATGATGTTATTATCACTATCATGACAAACAGATAACTCATCAAATACAACATGTACTGACTTTTCTACGGAAATAATTATATGGTTATAGACTATATACGCTTTGTTAATAGAAGAGTATCCTAAAAATACACCAGTATCAGATTTAACATTAAAAGAGATTAAATGTTTTTTAACATTATTGTGAATGAAACACTTACAATTGAATATACAAAAGTTTGAAATATCGGGTTGTTTGCCAATCCAAATCTCATATGGGATCTTTCCATGTTTCTTATTTATCATAGTTATGTTATGTATTATAGCATGCAGTGTTCACAGCTTTTGCCCAAACCTTTTGAGAGATATCAGATTCAACTAGCATGGTTCGAGCCGCTTCTTTGAGTGTTTTTATCCTTCTTTCAGCATCTCCATTTTGCTGAGGTGATGTAGCTGCTGAAAGCTCTTGTTTTCTTCCAAGTAGGATGTGAGGAGTCCGTTGATGAATCCAGTTCCTCTGTCACTCTTTATCATATCCACTACAACAGTTATATCATTTTGCAAACGTTTGAGGATCTTGAGAAGCTGGGCACCGATCCGATCTTTCGAAATTAGGAAGAAAAATCATCAACAATCACCAGAGTGTACTTATTTCTCCCTAGGCTCATTACATATATTGGACCAAACAGATCCATATGAGAAGTTCGAAACATTTAGCCATTGAGTTACTTCCCTTGTTCTTGAATGCTAGTTTGACTTGTTTACCTAAATGATATGCAGAACAAATCTTATCCTTACTGAAATCGACATTAGATAACCTCGAGACCAATTACTCAAGCTGGGAATAGATTTAGAGTTAAAGTAATTGAGTAATTTATGTCATATCCAATTTTATCACCATGCAGGGTAACAAAACATGTAGGAGCAACACTATTGTCATCATTATAGTTTACTTTATAGGTGTTTTGTTATTTCAAACTGGTTAAGATAACATCTTCATTTGCATATTTAACTATGCATGCGTGTTTGTAAAACTCAACAGTATAGCCATTGTCAAATATTTGACTAATGCTAATTAGATTGTAACACAAATTTTCAATCAATAAGACATCTTTAATAATTATCTTGTCATGGATAATCTTTTCATTACCTACGGTCTTAGCCTTGGAGTTGACACCAAATGTAATTCTTGGTCCTGTGTAATCAATTACATCGGGCAACAACTTGATATCACCTATCATGTGCCTTGAACATCTACAATCCAGAAACCGGATTGATTCTTTGATGATGTTTTTCTTTTAAGCATGCAATCCAAATTTTGGTACCCAAAACTAATTGGGTCCTAAATGGAATATCTTTTCAAGACCCATACTTGAATTATCCTGATCAGCTTGCTCGTGTGTGTATCCAAAAGAGTGTGAAACTGTGCATAAAATGATGAAGTTGTATGATGTGTTCTCTCTATCACCAAAATCTTTCTCATTCAGTCTATATCTTTTTTGAACAGATCTACAATTGTGGTAATCACTGGACTCCTTTTTCACAGAGTAATCTCCAGTTGGACTTGGTTTTCTGCGAGACCAATTCGAGCAGGTGGAACCAGCTTCAATTTTTTTTGCATTTAAGCCATGTTTGGCAGGACTTAGAACTCTCTTATTAAATATAGACTAAACCCCTATGTTTGACTTTATTCTCAAAATTTACATTCTGTTTAGGTTGGGATTCTAGCTGATCATGTTCATATATCATGCTAGATCGGACAATGTTTATCATGCTAGACTTGAATTTGCATAGAATTGATTGAATATCCACATCAGAAGAAGTATACTCATTATTGCCAAACCCTAGTGTTAGTTTTGTCTCCGGCTGATTTTTGCAATTCATGCATCTTCTCAACTGAGAGAAAAAACTTGTTACAAGAATTGACTAACAAAGTCAACCGTTTATTTCATTAATAGTTACTTGGAACACACTTCGCATATAATCATTCTCACTCGCTAAAAAATCGAAAAGAAGACTGAAATAACAAAAATTTTTAGTTTTATTTGCTTGTAGATTAAATGAAAAAAAAATTTCACAAAAAAATTTAATTTGTGTGAGACCTGTAGAGGCATCAAATATAGAAGAATATACATTTCTTCTCAAAATAAACAAAACGATTTAATAATTTATAATTGAACACATTCAAATATGAGAAAAAATTTCAACAACGAAAATATTGAATGCAAAAAATATCAGTAGATTTCGAACAACAAGAAATTAAAAAGAAAAAAGACGATCATCAATTGTCTCAAATGTAACAATATTGAAATATAAGTAATAGAAGACGATGACAACACAAGAATGAATATCGAGGATAATTAAATTGTTGCACGGAAAGATTTTCAGCATCAAAATTATTATAAAAAAAGTTCTTTTTGTTCTATTTGTAAACCCAGACAATACTTGGTTTTTCCAAGATCTTTCATTTCAAATTCTTCCTTCAAGTATGAAACAACTTCTTGAATTTCCTTATTTGTTCCAATGATGTTTAAATCATCAACATATACAGCAATAATTACGCATCCGGATGTTGTTTTCTTAATGAAAACACAAGGGCATATTGAATTATTTACATATCCCTTTTTCATCAAGTGATCATTTAGTCGATTATACCACATTCGGCCGGATTGCTTTAACCCATATAATGATCTTTATAATTTAACAGAATAACATTCTCTGGGTTATGAACTTTGTGCTTCAGGCATCTTAAATCCTTCAGGGATTTTCATATATATATTACTATCAAGTGATCCATATAAGTAGGCTGTAACAACATCCATAAGACGCATTTCTAAATTTTCAGATACTGCCAAGCTAATCAAATACCGAAACGTAATTGCATCCATCACAGGAGAATACGTTTCTTCATAATCAATTCCAGGCCTTTGAGAAAAACCTTGTGCAACAAGTCGAGCTTTATATCTTACTATTTCATTTTTCTCATTTCGCTTTCGAATAAAAACCCATTTGTATCCAACAGGTTTTACACCTTCAGGTGTAAGGACTATAGGTCCAAAAACATTACGTTTATTTAGCGAATCCAATTCAACCTGGATGGCATCTTTCCATTTTATCCAATCCTGCCGATTTTTACATTCACCAAAAGATTTTGGTTCATGATCTTCATTATCATTTATGATGTCGATTGCCACATTATAAGAAAATATATCATCAATTTCTTCTATATCTTTTCGGTTCCATATTTTTCCAGTATTAATATAATTAATAGAGATTTCATGATTCTCGTCAGTTTGTGGTTCTGACATAACATTTTCATCATCATGTGTTTCTTCAGGAACAACATTCTCTATTTTGTGATCATCATGTGTTTCTTCAGGAACATCATTCTCTATTTTGTGATCATTGTGTTTCTCTATGAATTTTCTTTTTCGAGGATTTTTATCCTTGGAACCGACTGGCCTTCCACGCTTCAGGCGTTTTACGACATCATGACTTTGTTCAATTTGTTTCTTTGGAATTTCAATTCGAGCAGGAGCATTTACAGCATGTATATATGATTTAGTTATCCCTTTTGTATCTGTAAATGCATCTGGTATTTGTTTTGCTAATCTTTGCAAGTGCACAATTTGCTGTACATCTTTTTCACATTGTTGTGTTCTTGGATCCAGATGTAACAATGATGATACATACCATGTAATTTCTTTTTCATTATGTTTCTTGTCTCCCCATAACATTGGGAAGATTTCCTCATTAAAATGACAATCAGCAAAACGTGCTGTGAACACGTCGCCTGTCTGAGGTTCAAGATATCGAATGATTGATGGAATATCATAACCGATATAAATTCCAATCTTTTTTGAGGCCCCATTTTCTTTCGTTGCGGTGGTGCAATAGGCACATACACCATACATCCAAAAATTCTCATATGAGAAATGTCTGGTTCTTTACCAAATACAAGCTGCAATGGGGAGTATTTATGATATGCACTTGATCTTATGCGAATTAATGCAGCGGCATGTAAAATTGCATGTCCCCATATAGAAATAGGAAGGTTTGTTTTCATAATCATTGGTCTAGCAATCATTTGCAGACGTTTAATCAATGATTCAGCCAATCCATTCTGTGTATGTACATGAGCAACAGGATGCTCAACAATGATTCCCATAGACATACAATAATCATTGAAAGTCTGAGAAGTAAATTCACCAACATTATCAAGTCAAATTTTCTTGATTGTATAATCGGGAAATTGATTCCTCAATTTTATTATTTGAGCAAGTAATCTTGCAAATGCAACATTTCGAGTTGACAATAAACATACATGTGACCATCTGCTGGAGGCATCAATCAATACCATAAAGTATCTGAATGGTCCACATGGTGGATGAATTGGTCCACAAATATCACCCTGAATACGTTCAAGAAACATTGGTGATTCAGTTTGGATTTTGGCTGGTGATGGTCTTATAATAAGTTTTCCAAGAGAACATGCTTTACATTGAAACTTATTATTCTGAAAGATCTTCTGGTCTTTCAATGGATGACCATGTGTATTTTCTATAATTCTTCGCATCATTGTTGAACCAGGATGTCCTAATCGATCATGCCAATTGGTTAATATTGAAGAATTATCAATTACCATGTTTGATTCAATGGGACGTATATGTGTATAATGCAATCCAGTAGGGAGCATTGGTAGTTTTTCAATCACATATTTCTTTCCTGATTTATATGTGGTAAGACACATATATTTCTCATTCCCTTCATTCATTGTTTGAGTATCATACCCATGGGAATATATATCATTAAAACTCAACAAATTTCTTTTCGATTGTGGTGAATATAAAGCATCATTGATCAAAAATTTTGTACCATTAGGTAACAAAAATTGTGCTTTACCACATCCTTTAATCAAGTCTACAGGACCTGATATTGTATTCACCGTTGTTTTTGTTGGTTTTAGTTCCAAGAAATATCTTTTATCTCGGAGGATAGTGTGCGTTGTACCACTATCAGGTATGCAAACTTCAGCTTGGTTCGTAGCATTTTCCATATTTGAACTTCAAAAAAATATGCAATGAAATAAAATTATTGACAATAAAATACAATACAATATAACACACTATAAAACATTATCATACGAATACATAAAAAATAAAATATTTTACATATTTATTCCACCATCAAATTGATCATTATCTGAGAAATCAATCAGAAAATCTCCAGCATCAAAATGAGTTGAACCACTCAAAGGTTCACTGTGTTCAGTAAAGTTGGTCTCCTTTTCTTTCTCCTTTATTGATTCTTTATAAAGTTTACAAAGGTGCTCAGGGGCTCGACAAATACGGGACCAATGTCCTGGAGTACCACATCTGAAACAAGAACTTTCAAATCTTTTTGAGTGATTCTCATTAACACTCATATTCTCTTGATGTCTTTTCGGTAGATGGTTTGGGACGCTCTTTTGAGATGAGTTATAGAAATAACTATCTCGATTATTTTCAAAACCACGGCCGCGTTCACGACCACGACCTCGACCTCGACCTCGACCAAAACCTTGTCTTTGAATTTGATTTTGGTTTCCAAGTTTAAATTCATTTTTACTTACAGCATTTACTTCTGGAAATGCTGTTGATCCAGTGGGTCGGGACTGATGATTTCTCATTAATAGCTCGTTGTTCTTTTCCGCCACAAGAAGACAGGCGATGAGTTCAGAATATCTCGCAAATCCACGCACTCTATATTGTTGCTGTAGAGTTATGTTTGATGCATGAAACGTGGAAAATATTTTTTCAAGCATTTCTGATTCTGTAACCTCATGTCCACAAAATTTTAATTGCGAGATTATTCGATACATCGCCGAATTGTAATCACTTACTTTCTTAAAATCTTAGAATCTCAACATATTTCATTCATCACGGGCGGTCGGAAGTATAACTTCCCTTATATGTTCAAATATTTCTTTTAATCTTTTCCACAGAGCCATGTGATCTTTTTCGATGAGATATTCACATTTCAAACCTTCATCAAGATGTCGGCGCAAAAATATTATAGCTTTTGCTTTTTCTTGTGATGAAGATATACCATTTTCTTTAATAGTCTCGCTTAGACCCAATGACTCAAGATGCATTTCTACGTCGAGAGTCCATGGGATATAATTTTTCCCCGTAATGTCGAGTGCAAAAAATTCGAGCTTTGTCAAGTTTGACATGGTGGTACTTTTTCTTCTGTTTTGGAGCTTGGAAAAATATGGAGGACTTTTAGATCTTCGTGCTGATAACGTATTGTGAAAAAGTAAAAATTAACAGTAAAAAGTAAAAATCTCAAACTCTCAAAATTATCACACTGCACACTTTATAATATTTTTCTCTCAACTCAATTGTGATTTTCTTCACAAATGAGAGATCTATTTATAGAAAATATTTACAAATAATCCAAAAATAAATTACATCATTACCTTCATCATCACACACAAATTTCAATATTCAACACCTAATTTTACCTAATTTTCAACATTCAAATATTCAATATTAAAATATTAATTTTCAACCTATAATACAATAATATTCCGTTTAAAACTGTCAATATCATACATTTTTCAATATCTTATCTATGTATCATATCATATTATATATGTCTATATATAATATATTAAAAAAGCTCAAATAGTCGAATAATGTCTCAGCTAAACGTAGCCCACATATATTTTCATTATACTTTTCTATATATATTAAAACTCAAAGAGTCAAATGTCGGCTTCCACGTAGTTCATTATTGGAGAGATAAGACATAGAAAAACTGTCTGTATATATAAATATATATATACTGGTCAAAGTATAATTCTATAATAGATACTGCCATTTTTAATTTCAATCGAAACAGGAAGAAAATGCATCCATAAGAGACTTTAATTAAGAAAAATAAAGATGGAAACACCAATACTTTTATGGAGGCATCTTTCAAGGATGTTCGAGTCGGTGAAGTAGGTAAGTCATGAACTGATGGTTAAGGGCTTTATTCTTCTTGCCAACAAATACTTCATCGGACAAGTCTATCGCACCCAATGTTGTTTTTCCAACTAGCGTGATTTATATTACTACTACATTAGTTCGAAAGTTTACCCAATATTCATCAAGTGATAACGATCGTGGGTTCTCATGTAATAAAAAAATTGTTGATTAATGTTTTTTCATCGTATCCCTAATTAATATATGGTACGTACCAAAGAGTAACGATTGTTGGTTTCACGTCATAAAAAAAATGATATGCATGCCAAAACTAAAGGTCAATTATACCGTAGATATTTATTAACAAACTGAAAACTTGGCACAAAATGGAGCGAATGATTTCACAAGAATACACACAAATGGCCAATAATTTCAATCATATATAGCTGGAAGAGAAATTAAATATTGTTGAAATTGTGAGCAATATACATAATCTAAGTGATCATCATCATTTAAAAAGCTTATCATGTTTTGATTGATTGATTCCCTGCCATAAATTATTTAATCCACCGCATGCTTTAGGATTACATCTGTAATACTTTGTTTCATTTATTTAAATCAATTCAATTCAGATAAGTAAAGGGAATCAATCTCAACAGAAAACAAAACCACAACCTAACTTTTCAAAACCACTCATTAACTTCCACGAACTCCATCTTCTCTGCATTATTGACAAAGAAATTCTAACGTTTTATGACCTCTATATATATATACCTTA
>NC_133314.1:16336767-16350177 GCF_012295235.1 Primulina huaijiensis | reverse complement strand
ATATATAATGGCGGGACGGGTTTGCTAAATCTCATGGCCCACTGCACGTTGTCATCCCTAAATATGAACATCACTCACATGAAATATTTTGGATGCCATGTTAGGTTTCAAAGCACATGAATCACTTGCTGAAGGCACCATTCTGTGTGCACCCAAAAACAGGTTTCTATTTCGATTACAGTTCTGTTTCTAATAAGAGATTTTCCTGGATAAGATTACAAAGAAGATACTTGACATGAAGCATTCTGGGCTCATGTTTAACTGCATGTATTTTTCTCTTTTCTTTATTCCCTCTAGGCCATGTTTGTGTTCCCATCGATCCCAAGCATTGTGATGAATTTGATCCTTCTGCTGTTCCAACCCTTTCAAAGGTGTGAAACCTTATGCTTCGAAAATTATCTTGGATTTTTTTTCCTGGATTTTGTTGTAATATAAAATGCCAAGTCATCTTAGCACTTGGCAAGTTAGAGGCAGTTTAAATTAACGATTGATGTACATGTTCCCATCAACTGCTTTGAAATAGCTTCAGATTCTGCCGTGGGTCAATGTTTGTTGGGACAATTTATTGGATCAGAATTTTTTCCTTCCAGATACATGCTTCAAATTGAGTTAATGTGCTGATGAAAATAATGTATTGCTCCTGGCCGAGGCATAATTTCTCATGGTTCCATTGAAATTCTGTATGTTGACTCTATGTATTGGCTTCACTGATATATAACAAATACATTCACCAATTTGGCATGACATAAATTTCAAAATATTTCATGGAATAGTGTGAGGAATTGCTTGCACTAGCCGCCTCGAGCTAAATTCTCAGAGAAAATTTTCAGCAACTTGTTAATTCTGTTCACTGGATTTATTTTACCACATTTTTGGTAAATTTCCTGGTTTATTGTGAGGTGATGAGGATGCCTCATCTGTACAGTGAAGGAAAACAATATTAACATCAGACTTGAAAGTGACCAGCTGGATGGATAATAAATACCGTCAGTGATATGCCTTCGTGCTGTGTAGCAGCCACTGTGTGCAGAAATTGGTGTCTTCCATGATTTAATTGGGCTGTGTGTTTATGTGTAACACCTGAATTAATGATCATCTTTGAGCCTTGAAAAGACCCTTTGTTTTTAAGTCTTATTGTATTCAGACATTGATGGTTTTGAAGAGATAATTCGGACTTGAAATCATTATCTCAGTGTTGTTATTGATTGAAGATTTTAAGAGATTCACTTTTCGATCAATCTGCAGCTTCTTGAAGAACTTAACATGGGAGCTTTGCGATCAGATGGCGAGGATGGTATGATGCCAGTGTTTCCTAGCTCTACCACTTTCTCATGCTCCCATGTGTACGCACTCACATTCATAACATGACTGAAATGCGAAATATTTTGACAGTTTTCTTGGGCTTTTGTTCCATGACAGAACTGGAAAATAGCTTGCTCGGACAGTCAATCAAATATTTCAGATCATCTTTTTTGCAGCCACTGCTCAAGTCCTGCAAGGTATCAAAACCAGAATGTTACCTTTATTTCTCAGCTACATTCACCTTCACTCATAATGCCTAAGGCCTAACGGATTCTATTTTCGAGCAGGAAGAGATTGAAAGTTCATATGCTGCCAAAATTCAGCAATCAAACAACTCCCTAAGCTGGTAAAATATTATCGTTTTTCATTTGTTAGGTCCTTTCCGTGTATCTTTACTGTTTCATGTTAATGAATGTGGAGAAATCGTGATTTGTTATCGCATGTTTTCATTTAATAACTTAAGCTGAAACGCAGAAAGAATTAGAAAATGAAAAATCCTTTTTGTGCTTGATAAATCTGTTGTATAGGCATATTTGTTTCACCATAACACCTCGACCAAGTGGTGTGGAGATTTTTTATTTTAAAAAAAAAACTCTTGTTTGTTTTACTGTACTATAATTTTTACTTTCTTTTTGGAAAAGGCAATACACACACCTTTTTGTTCGAACTTTTTATTGTTCTTGATATGCAACAATTTTTCAAGGAAAAAACACGAGAAAAGGATTCAAATTTTTTTTGGCATACCTAATATGTTTAGTGATGTATCTTTCCATCTGGTTTCATTTATGACATCCAGAATGATCATGACATGATTCGAATTAATAAGAGTTTTGTGTGTGTGTGTGTGTGTGTGTGTGTAAAAAGACCAATGGTGACATGATACGAAGTAATTGATACACATCATAAAAGACTGATTCACATTTAGTATATGCAACCAACGGCCTACCAACAATTTAGCCTAGGAAAAGAATGTTTTATTTTTTTAAAAAAAAAGAAAATATTTATAATCCCCTCAGTCTTCAAATTACTCACAAAACATATAAATTTGTATTACAAGCACTCACATATATCTCGATAATTGAATAATCTACAAAGTAAAGTATACATGGAATATATTTTTCATAGGTTTGAATAGAAAAATACAATTATGATTGTTTTAAAATGGAAAAATCATATTTCTATGATAAAAACCTGTCAATATATAATTATGATTGTTTTAAAATGGAAAAATCATATTTCTATGATAAAANAAAAATGAAATTTAAAACAGGATAAAATTAAACAAAATCAATACCATTATTGAAAATTCATCAATCATAAAACTTATATCATTTAAATTTTCATCTTTCTCCGTCTCTTCCTTTTTGTCATCAATAATTTTAAAAATATTTGTAAGAACCTTTAACAATTAAATTTGTACCTAATATTTCGATCAATTTCCAGTTTTGTATGACGAAATACACGCAAATTATTTTCCAGAGATTATTGGTTCAAAAAAAACTAATTTTCCCACTTTAGGAAACTGCTGGTTTGTGGTGTTTATCTGACCTTTCGGCCAAGCACGCCATTGTGAATATTAATGGGGGGAGTATAATTAATTAGTTTACAAATAATTAAATATATTTGTCCCCATAATTGCCTCTTAACAATGAAAGTAAATGACTGAATTTTATATAATATATCCGTGTAACACAAAGGATAGCATAAGACTTCCCTAAATATTATTGAAGTGGGCATTTTAATAAATTCAGGGTTGGGTGGTATAAAATTTTAGTTTTTCTAAAAAACATGAATTTCTTGGATAGCTTGAGAAAAACCAATATTGATATTATAGCTCATCTGACACCAAAATCTCAAGTTTAAGACGGAATCTCATATTCAAGACTGGATCGTAACGATCTAAAAATAAAATAACCAACATTGATTCCTCTTATCTACTCATCCATCCCAATGCACTCTTTTTCTAAAGCTGCCTACTCTACAAATTAACCCAAATAGTTTAAATAGGCTCGTCCATTAAACTCAATTTAGAAGTCATGAAAAAAAAAAATTTAACAATATTTTTTAAAATGAAATTTCAATATAAATTTTAAAAGTTGATGTGATATATAATATAACGAAATTTTACATTCTATAAAATAATTTATTAAAACAGAGTAATTAAATATACTCTTATAATAATATGAATTTGAATGATAGAAAAATATATATTTCTTCACCATTTGAATATTTCACATTTAAAAGGCAAAAAAAAAAATCTCGACCAATATTTTATTTTGTCAATCATTCAGCCTCGGATTCTTTCACACATGCTTGACAACCTTGAGTGCACTTCATCGTTGTTTCTTTTTATCCCTTTGATTTTTTTTTTTTATAAAAAAAATATAATAACAAGAAAATAAGAAACATTAATTATTATTATTATTATTAAATTTTTTGTTTTTGAGAAATAAATGACAGCATGAAGTTTCTGGTAATGGAGCCCGTGAGGGTGAACTGTCCATATGTGTTTAATGGGACAAAGTTGAAGTCACATGGTGCATAACTTTCGACTTGTGAACCTTAAATATGGTATTCTTTGCAAAGTGCTTTCACATGCCTTACCATTTATTTTGGCAAAAACAAATCCATCTTTGGAAATATGGACAGCGGAACATTTGTTTTTTCTAATGAATATCAACTTCTAAATGAAGAGCAATCGACATGTAACGACGAGCATTCGAGAATTCTAAGTATAGTCCGAGTTGAACAACCAAAGGGTCGACCCTTAGCGATGAGCATTTGGGAACTTTGTTCGCATCCTAGGAGTTGTCGGTAGGTCGAGATATTGGAGCTTAACGAAGCATAAACAAGGAAAAGATGGCTAAGAAAGAGTACCGGGAAATGTATGCTTTGTTCATACCAAGTCTTATGTCAATATACTAAAAAAATATCATTTACTAAATTTTGCGTATTTAATTTATATAGAAGTGATTACCTGAAATTATTACTTTTCATTTTAGCTTTTAAAATTGTATTTACATTCATACTCAAAAGAAAATAGAAAATCTGGACATTTGTTTAGTATTTTTCTTATCATATTATTTTGTGTTTTTTTTTATATTATAAAACTGTGTATGAGTTATGTTTAATATTTATAATTTTTGTCTCCATTATCTGTATTAGATTCAATGTAAAATGATGGAGAAGCTGCAGATATCAATCACACTAATGAATATGATACAATTCTATTGTTGAAGAATTTGAGCAAATTTTAGGTGTTGGTCAAATTATTACAAGTGTTGATGATGCATATTTATTATACTGAAGGTTTCAGTGGTCGAAGGGGAAAATAAACATATTTTAGTGGTTCTAATGATCTTTATTTGAAAGAGTCTGAGTGCTCATCTCAAGGTGTAAAAGGATGAAATATAATATACATATTAATATTGTGAGGCTCCGGATTCGAAGATTGTCCTCACTATATCAAAATGAGTCTTTCCAGCGTGCTTATGTACTCAATCACACGTACTCTAGTAAATTTCCCAAGAGGTCACCAATTTCAGAATTGTCCCAAATCAAGCACGTTTAACTTTAGAGTTCTTGTGTGACGAGCTCCCAAAAATAAAATGCATCTTCTTAATATGAGTAGTATATATCAAATTTTTTTAAGTCTTCCTCAACTGCACATTTTCATACTTGAACAGTTTTGGAATCCCTCTCATTTCTGTGTGAGATCGGTTTATTCATGTCCATTTCACCTAAAAACCTGTCAAGAGCTGTGCAACCTCGACACCAGCGATCACCCTCCGCCTTCTTCGGCCTCACAAATATGCTCATAATTGACTATTTCGAAGATAAAAATGAGAGAAATGAGACAATCTTCAAGCAAATATGGATGTAAAAATTTATAAAATATAAAAAAACCACATAAATGTGGAGAAAAATGAGAATATGATATTGCTAGAATAAATCTAGTTTTTTTAATGGTGAATCTAGATGTATTATCATTTTTAATTTTTCAAATATTCTATCTTAAATAATTAATCCTAACAAGAAAAAAGTAATTTTTTTGAAAGAAATAAGGTTGCTAAAAATTATTAATAAAAGTAAATTCATGGTAATTTTTTTTATAGAGTCTAAAATTTCTAAATTTTTATCATAAAAAAATTAAAGTCTTGTGAATGCTTGGAAAAAAAGAAAAAGGAATGCTACATTTTTATGTCTAATCTAAATTAGAGAAAGCTAATCGGTCATATTTAGAAAAAAGAGAGACAACTATGTACTTTGTCAACAAGAGTTAAAACATACAGAATGTGGAGCTACTTACCAGGAGTAACATTAATTTTATCCGCTGTTTGTCTTAAATATTTACTTAAAAATGAAAAAAAAATATTATAAATATAATTGTCTAGTGGTCAAATATCTTAAACATTAGATATAAGTCAGACTGAGTGTGAGTTTAAACGAATCAGGTCAGGTATGTGTCCTTGAAAATCTTATTGGAGTCTAACTTGAGCTATTGTTATACCTAGCTAGGATTTTGCCATTTTTTCAAATTGTACGAGGATAAAATTGTTAGGATTGAAGATAACAGTTTAGGAGAGGGTGAGTTAACTATTATGCAAATTATATCAAATAATATTAGACTTAACACAGCTCAAGACTATATTTCAATCAGATTGAGTAATTTGAGATACTAGAAACGTGTTTTAAATGTGGAAGCTGCTCAGATTATTTAGTGATTATCATATAAAAAGCGACAGCTCGATTTACTTCAATTAACTTATCAGCACAAATGATAGATTTAGCAGTTCAAGTAAATAGTAGTAAATAAGAGACAATAAATTGTTTGTGGAAGTTCGAAAGCTAAGTTTCTGCATCTCTCTCCCTTTCTTCTGTTTCCAGTAGGATTTTATTAGAAGATTTTATTAGTACAACGACTTGTACAAATTCATTCATTTCAATTTAGTTCCACAATCCTAATGAGCTTACACTCTCCTAGCATTATTTTCTTCAATTTGATTTATTCAGAAACATGCTTCTGATAGTTACAATTGATTCTCACAATACAACACTTATGTGTAAAAGATAAGTGAGAGTACAAAGTATACAATATTGATCCTTAATCGTTTTGATGGGAAACTGAGTGTATGCAAGAACAGCTTAAAGATGAGTATGTTGAGATAGGATGTGCGATTTGAATGTTGACGAAAAGATTGACAAAAAAATAGTAATTTTTCGAGAGCTCTTCAGTCTTGATGTATTCTTTATTTATAAATGTTGCTCTCCAACGACAATAAGTATATCCAGTAGTCACAAATATAATGGGTAGCAGACATTTATGCGGATATAGCCACACGTCCTTGTTGATTTGTCAGATATATTGTCGATTTTTTCAAATTTTTCGAACACTAGCTGAATGAATAATCAACAGAACAGAGAATGTTTGACAACTAGTCTTCAGGTTGATCTGTTATGTTCGAGTAGCTTGGTTCAAGTCGTGTTGATGAATGAACTCTATCATATCGAAATAGATGAACAACTTGATCTCTCAGTTCAGTTTGAGTTAGATCAATTTAGTTTGTGATCAATTTAGTTTGTAATCATCAAAACTTAGATATAAATTTTTGACTTAACAAAATTTCTTATCATGTGACAATCAAATGCTTTTGTAATATTAAATGTTTGTCGCATTACCAAAAACTATAATTAGTTATAACAATGCTATTTCATATATTTTAAAAAGTAAAACCAACCAAGTACCATGTTTCAACTATTCTTCTAACATGAGCAATTATCGTTTGTCGATAATCATTCTCCTAATAATTATATTTCTCGCAATCTATAAAAACCGAATGCATGACATTGACTCTGATAATAATTGCAAGATCAAACGTTTTTTGTTTTTTTAAAAAATATAGTTAATGGTAACAGCGTAACTCAAATATACATCAGTCCAAGCGTCATTGTTTAATCGATCTCATAAAAAAAACAATTATTGCTTCTCAACATGAACTAAACACATGAAATTTTCATATAAATACATTTATTAAACTTGAGATCCTTATATTAACAAACATTGATGTCATGATTCGTTTTTTATTCAATATTAAATTTATCCTTGTTTTATTTAATTCATTGGACAAGAAAAAACATGTTATGGTAAATTTATCAACAAAAAAAAATCTATTAGGATCTTATCTAAAATCCAAAAATATCCATTAACTTCTTTATAATTTTCTAGCAATATATTACTACCAAATCAATTTCAAATATTGAGGAAAATTAGCTAGATGCCTAGATATAAGTAAGAACTTTAAAATTTTTTTTTAAAATAATCATACATATGCTTTAACTTCTATGATTTTGTAAAATAACATAGTTAATCTAAATATTTATATTTTACACAAAATGATCAAATTCTTTTAAGAGTATATATTAAAATATAATATTAATCTAGAAAAAATTTCAAAAGCATGATTCAACTGAAATTAAAAAAAAAAAAACAATTAAACTATCCGTCATCACATATATATTTTCAGCCAAACTATTTATTATGATCGGAATAACATAATTGAACAAATATCACCAGAAAAATTAAATATTACACACACTACACGCACCGAGTCTGCTTAAATCTCTCACGTTTTCCCACTTTGACGCTCTCTTCTTCTTCTTCTTTATGTTCTTCCTCTGTGCCATCTCTTTCTTCTATCTTGTTCCCTGAGGACACTCGCTTGCAGACAAATCAAACCCTTTTCAGATACCTCTCAACACGCACAGTGTGTGTTTTTTGTTTGCTTCTGTCTGTCTGTTTTTTTTTTTTTTTTACTTGGTCGTTTCTCCCTTCTGCAGCATTTGTTTTCTGATGGTTATTTTCTATGACCTTTCTTTCATTTTAAATGTGGTTTGCTCTCTAAGTATCATAGCAGAAGATCTGTTCATGGAGTTTTCTCGTTGGATTTGAAGAAGAAAACAAAGTGATCGATCGGTTTTTTGGCAACACTTCAAATTTCCTTTGTTTTTTGTTGCACTCCAAGAACTCACTCCATTTTCTCCATTAGCTACCCGAATTCCCCGAAAAAATGCGAGCCCGAGAATTTTCTCCTCCCCGCTTCTTTATGGCCATATCCATCTTCATAAACTGTGTTGCATTTGCGTACTCTAACTGGGCAACATGCTCCGGCATTGTCCCGATGAGGCATCGAAGCGACAAGATATCGATAACAGATTTCGGAGGCGTGGGCGATGGATTCACGTTGAACACAAACGCATTCAAGGAGGCGGTGTACAGAATCAAGCATTTGAGGAGAAGAGGTGGGACTTTGCTTTATATTCCTCCGGGAGAGTATCTGACGGGACCGTTTAATCTTACGAGTTGTATGACTCTCTACTTGGCTAGAGGTGCTGTGATCAAAGCTGCCATGGTAATTGTAGCTCCTCGTACCTAAGTTGCTGTTAGGATTTGGTTGTTGAAAATATGCGGCAAGAATTATATCATGTTTTCAGAAAGTTGGGGTGATTTTAATCCAAAGATCCGAGTTTTGAATCACGCTTAAGAAAAAAGATGTATATTTAAAGATGAATCACACTCAAGAATTTCATGCAAGTTTACTTCGGTTGTCTGTTGTGACTGTAACTGTTTCTATTGAATCTTGCAATGGAGAGCTGCACCTTGACATGGATAAAGGATTTTACGATCATGTTCCTTAGTTTCTTTGATCCTACTATGAACAATTGACATTAACGAGTAGGTCCCAGATGATATGTTGATATTTATGATGCATCAATTGGTATAGCAGATGAAAAATTCGATTTTTCTTTCTATGGTTTGGTGGAGTTATTCTTTTCTTTCCCTTCTATAACGTTGTGGTCCATCACCCCTTCATTATCGAAATTTTGTTTGAGCTTACCTCGGTGTACTTGTATATTACAGCTCAAGGAACTCTTCCTTCACATTTCTTTGATTATATATTAAAGTTTCACAATGCCAAAAATCTGTAGTAAACTTTGTGTCCATATGTGCTTTAGGACACTAAGCACTGGCCTTTAATAGCTCCATTGCCTTCATATGGTAGAGGAAGAGAACTCCCCGGGGGAAGGTATATGAGCTTCATCCATGGAAATGACCTGCATGATGTCATTATCACAGGTCAGTATGTAAAATAACATCATCTAATATGCTAGTAGCTAGCTAGAAACGAGGCTCTTGCTAGAGATATACGTCGAAGGTGACCCTGCGATCTGGTTTGGATCAAAAGCCTAGGAGGCCAGGACCATCCTAGTCCGGGAGCTTTCGCTTGTTGGGGTCGAATAAAATGAATATCTTCTAAAAAACTATACGTTATCTCTACACCAAATTACAGCCAAGTGGAGAAAGAATCCATCTTGTTACATGCTTCCTTTCGCTCATTTTTATGCTTGTTTGTAGGCGATAACGGGACGATTGATGGGAATGGTTACATTTGGTGGAACATGTGGTGGCAAAGAACCCTTAAGTTCACCAGACCAAACCTAATTGAATTGATGAACTCAAGAAGTATAATTATTTCCAATCTAGTCTTCAAGAACTCACCCTTTTGGAACATACACCCTGTCTATTGCAGGTAATACTTACTGCAAAAAACTAGCGTAATTTGAATACAGTTATCACGATGGGAGTCAAATCTTTATCAGTTACGTATCTTTCCCCTTTCACTTGTCAGCGAAGTGGTCATTCGATATGTTACCATAGTGGCGCCGGCCAATTCTCCCAACACCGATGGAATCGATCCAGGTAGGCTCTCCCGTCTCAGTTGGGTGAATATTCAACATTTCTTTTTTGTGAGTGAGGGAGCATAGTTTATCAGAAAAGCATGATTATCATTCTCATGATGCAGACTCTAGCTCCAATGTATGCATTGAGGACTCCTACATATCGACCGGAGATGATCTCGTAGCCATCAAGAGTGGATGGGATGAGTATGGAATAGCTTATAATCGCCCTAGCCATGACATAACCATCAGACGACTATACGGATCATCCCCATACGCAGGAATTGCTATTGGAAGCGAAACATCAGGTGGGGTTGAGAATGTTCTGGCCGAGCACATTAACTTGTTCAACATGGGAGTTGGGATTCACTTGAAAACAAATATTGGTCGAGGCGGGGTCATAAGAAACATAACAATATCAAACGTTTACATGGAGAACACGCGAAAGGGGATCAAGATCTCTGGCGACGTGGGTGATCATCCAGACATGGGATATGATCAAAACGCTCTTCCTGTCGTCAAGGATGTCATGATCAAGGATGTGCGGGGTGAGAAAGTTGAACAAGCTGGATTGATTCATGGTCTGAAAAACGCACCATTTACAGGTATTTGTCTGTCGAATATTTATATCAACGGAAACCCAGGGTCGAAAAATTTGCCGTGGCAGTGTTCGGCTGTGAGCGGAGCAGCAGTTCAGGTTATCCCATGGCCATGTCCTGAGCTAACCAGCCGGTTGGAAATGGGTGTTTGCTCTTTTTCTTTCTGAAATCTGTCGCATCACGTTCTACACACACATATATGTATGTATATTGTGGTAAATGTAATTCATATACAAAATGGGTGATTCAGTTTACGATTTATTCCGAAATTATTTATGTTTTTATTCACTTTAATATGGTATGGATTGAAATCTATTGGAGAATAAAATATGGCATAGAAAAACTAAAATAAAGAAGAAGTTAAGAAGCGGACGGGAGCTCTAACGAGCTCATTTCGGATAAAAATACCTGATTTTTGGTTTAAAAATGGAGACTTTTTCTACAACTTCACGTCGTGAAGCTCCAGAACTCATTGATATAAGTAAAAATATTGGTCTTTTTGAATAAATTTTCGAATGATATGGAATTTTCTAAATCAAATACAGAACATGCATATAACAAAAAACTGTTGAATCTAATACAAGAACAAGACATGAGCAAGACAAAATACAGAATGAGACCAAGTACTACAACATATGACAACCCAAGAACATTCAGATTCAAAACAAACAAAGCCCAACTCCAGATATTATTAATTCACTCGAAACATGTATTCAAACTTCGGTAATATCATACACATATATAATCTAGAAATAATGGTCGAAAAACCTGCGCACGCGAATCATGAAACCGTGCCTCTCTTTCTTGTGATGATGTTCTTCTTCCTCTGAATTTTTATGGTGGAAGTGCCTCTTTAGTATCTTCAGCTTCTTCTCCGCATCGAACCCACCAAAATGGCGGCGTTTCAGTGCCATCTTCTTGATCCGATCATCTTCACCTTCATCATCACTGTCACTGTCACTGTCCTCATCATGGTGGTGGTGGGGTAGCTTCACCCGCTGCCATGGTCCGCCGTGAAGAGTTTCCGGATTCTGGAAGTCGCTGTTCTCACCGGAGGAAACGAGCATGTCGTTGCCGTAGGGTATTTCGAGGGGTCTCATCGGTTCAGCTTTGTAGAACTTGTGGCGGTGGTGGCAGGGGAATTTTGAGAATCGGCGGTAGAACGGGCGGAGCGAGATCGTGTTCAACGGTACGACGGTGGACAGGGAGAGATGGTTGTCTTCGGCGTTGACTGGCTCGGACGGGTTGCTGCTGACGGTGGGATTAGCATCAGGGAAGGGGAAGGAAACTACGGTGGCGATGTCGTCATTTTCCGGCGTGTTCATCGGAGTTATAGCGATTGAGAGGGTGAAGAAGCAGAAGAACGCGGCGGTGGTGGCGGAGAAGTTGGCCATTGCAGAGATCTTGGGTATGCGAGAAATGGTCCGTTGAAATTGTAAATATAATCGAGAACAATGTAATCGAGATTGCGTGTTGTAAAATTTTACATATAATTTCTAACATCATAGGCGTCATTTTCGCCCTAACTGCACTCCTCTATTGGTTTATATATACCAATGCATCGACGCACATATTACGTATTTATATAATATTTTTTATAATTTATTTAGATTATATTTAAACGAACATCAAAATATAATTATAATAAATAGTAAAAAATTATATTGTAATTATGCTATATTGATTAAAAAATAAATAAATAAAAGAAAGAAAAAAAAAAGAGTAAAGTAGGAATTGAACCTCCATCTCGAAGTTTAAAAAACTAAGGCTATATGACTTACATAAAAGTGTTATTAATATATATAATCATTAAAACAGACCATAACACTAAAAATTAATTACTATAAAGGTCTCTCATTTAATAATATATTAGCGACTGAGGTACACGCTTTGCGTGTAACATAATATTAGATATTTGAAATATTGTTTAATCAATTTATAGAATGAAAAATAGATATTTGTAATTTGATATGAATAATATAATTAGTGTGTTCGTACACATTGTTGTGTATGACAAAAAATCTATTTTTCTATTCAACTTAATTTCAATAAAAAATGTAATAATATTATAATAGAAAAAAGAAAGATTTTTTGGTGTTGAAGAGGAGGGTAAAAAGGTAACAAATTTTGGAGTCCTCCTTAACCAGTTTATATATANNNNTATATATTGAACTATCTTGTTATATAGATAGTTCAATATTGTTTATCTGATCAACATGATTGACATGATATTGTGTTAGTTGAGATTATCTCACGTGCATCGAAAAATATCATAAGCACGTTCAATCGTCATAAAAAAAAAACATATGTACGTTATTCTATTCTACTAATATGTTAGTCATAGAGTAACCTACTATATTCACAAGCGATTAGTTTCATCATATATGAGTGTGTTTGGTTGAGTGGATTAAACAATGATAGATGAATAGTCAAACACTTATCTAATGTTTGTTTAAAATTTTAATATATTTTAATTATCATTTTGACCCGGTTTAAGACTCAATTTTGTGGATAACTATTGGATTATTAATCTAACAAATCAAGTTGGATAACTTATCAAAACTCAGCAAATTACATTTTTCTCCCCTTATTTCTTAATTATATAATAGAAAGAAATTATAGGAATTAAATTATTGATTAATAAAAATAATGGTTAGTAAAAGTTAAATTAATAATAATATATATAATTATATTAATTATAAAATAGAAAGAAATTATAGGAATTAAATTAATAATGTCATTATAATTAATGAGAATAATAAATATATAATAA